>NW_026974187.1:0-176877 GCF_037042905.1 Lytechinus pictus | reverse complement strand
TTCTAACATCCAAAGGCATCAATATTCAGAAGATAAAGCAGATCCGATGAGTTTTTATTTTTCGCCCCTACCCGCGACTGGTTCAAATTTTCCAAAATATGACCAAATTGATTTCTTCAAAATAGCCCCCGAGACCCCCCCCAATTCAGCCGTCTCCGCTCTGTGGGATCTTCTAACATCCAAAGGCATCAATATTCAGAAGATAAAGCAGATCCGGATGAGT
The DNA here is from genome assembly GCF_037042905.1 of Lytechinus pictus. Lineage (NCBI taxonomy): Eukaryota > Metazoa > Echinodermata > Echinoidea > Temnopleuroida > Toxopneustidae > Lytechinus > Lytechinus pictus. Next base: position 176,654 of record NW_026974187.1, on the reverse strand, counting down.
TTTTATTTTTCGCCCTACCCGCGACTGGTTCAAATTTTCCAAAATATGACCAAATTGATTTCTTCAAAATAGCCCCCCGAGACCCCCCCAATTCAGCCGTCTCCGCTCTGTGGGATCTTCTAACATCCAAAGGCATCAATATTCAGAAGATAAAGCAGATCCGATGAGTTTTTATTTTTCGCCCTACCCGCGACTGGTTCAAATTTTCCAAAATATGACCAAATTGATTTCTTCAAAATAGCCCCCGAGACCCCCCCCAATTCAGCCGTCTCCGCTCTGTGGGATCTTCTAACATCCAAAGGCATCAATATTCAGAAGATAAAGCAGATCCGATGAGTTTTTATTTTTCGCCCTACCCGCGACTGGTTCAAATTTTCCAAAATATGACCAAATTGATTTCTTCAAAATAGCCCCCGAGACCCCCCCCAATTCAGCCGTCTCCGCTCTGTGGGATCTTCTAACATCCAAAGGCATCAATATTCAGAAGATAAAGCAGATCCGATGAGTTTTTATTTTTCGCCCTACCCGCGACTGGTTCAAATTTTCCAAAATATGACCAAATTGATTTCTTCAAAATAGCCCCCGAGACCCCCCCCAATTCAGCCGTCTCCGCTCTGTGGGATCTTCTAACATCCAAAGGCATCAATATTCAGAAGATAAAGCAGATCCGATGAGTTTTTATTTTTCGCCCTACCCGCGACTGGTTCAAATTTTCCAAAATATGACCAAATTGATTTCTTCAAAATAGCCCCCGAGACCCCCCCCAATTCAGCCGTCTCCGCTCTGTGGGATCTTCTAACATCCAAAGGCATCAATATTCAGAAGATAAAGCAGATCCGATGAGTTTTTATTTTTCGCCCTACCCGCGACTGGTTCAAATTTTCCAAAATATGACCAAATTGATTTCTTCAAAATAGCCCCCGAGACCCCCCCCAATTCAGCCGTCTCCGCTCTGTGGGATCTTCTAACATCCAAAGGCATCAATATTCAGAAGATAAAGCAGATCCGATGAGTTTTTATTTTTCGCCCTACCCGCGACTGGTTCAAATTTTCCAAAATATGACCAAATTGATTTCTTCAAAATAGCCCCCGAGACCCCCCCCAATTCAGCCGTCTCCGCTCTGTGGGATCTTCTAACATCCAAAGGCATCAATATTCAGAAGATAAAGCAGATCCGATGAGTTTTTATTTTTCGCCCTACCCGCGACTGGTTCAAATTTTCCAAAATATGACCAAATTGATTTCTTCAAAATAGCCCCCGAGACCCCCCCCAATTCAGCCGTCTCCGCTCTGTGGGATCTTCTAACATCCAAAGGCATCAATATTCAGAAGATAAAGCAGATCCGATGAGTTTTTATTTTTCGCCCTACCCGCGACTGGTTCAAATTTTCCAAAATATGACCAAATTGATTTCTTCAAAATAGCCCCCGAGACCCCCCCCAATTCAGCCGTCTCCGCTCTGTGGGATCTTCTAACATCCAAAGGCATCAATATTCAGAAGATAAAGCAGATCCGATGAGTTTTTATTTTTCGCCCTACCCGCGACTGGTTCAAATTTTCCAAAATATGACCAAATTGATTTCTTCAAAATAGCCCCCGAGACCCCCCCCAATTCAGCCGTCTCCGCTCTGTGGGATCTTCTAACATCCAAAGGCATCAATATTCAGAAGATAAAGCAGATCCGATGAGTTTTTATTTTTCGCCCTACCCGCGACTGGTTCAAATTTTCCAAAATATGACCAAATTGATTTCTTCAAAATAGCCCCCGAGACCCCCCCCAATTCAGCCGTCTCCGCTCTGTGGGATCTTCTAACATCCAAAGGCATCAATATTCAGAAGATAAAGCAGATCCGATGAGTTTTTATTTTTCGCCCTACCCGCGACTGGTTCAAATTTTCCAAAATATGACCAAATTGATTTCTTCAAAATAGCCCCCGAGACCCCCCCCAATTCAGCCGTCTCCGCTCTGTGGGATCTTCTAACATCCAAAGGCATCAATATTCAGAAGATAAAGCAGATCCGATGAGTTTTTATTTTTCGCCCTACCCGCGACTGGTTCAAATTTTCCAAAATATGACCAAATTGATTTCTTCAAAATAGCCCCCGAGACCCCCCCCAATTCAGCCGTCTCCGCTCTGTGGGATCTTCTAACATCCAAAGGCATCAATATTCAGAAGATAAAGCAGATCCGATGAGTTTTTATTTTTCGCCCTACCCGCGACTGGTTCAAATTTTCCAAAATATGACCAAATTGATTTCTTCAAAATAGCCCCCGAGACCCCCCCCAATTCAGCCGTCTCCGCTCTGTGGGATCTTCTAACATCCAAAGGCATCAATATTCAGAAGATAAAGCAGATCCGATGAGTTTTTATTTTTCGCCCTACCCGCGACTGGTTCAAATTTTCCAAAATATGACCAAATTGATTTCTTCAAAATAGCCCCCGAGACCCCCCCCAATTCAGCCGTCTCCGCTCTGTGGGATCTTCTAACATCCAAAGGCATCAATATTCAGAAGATAAAGCAGATCCGATGAGTTTTTATTTTTCGCCCTACCCGCGACTGGTTCAAATTTTCCAAAATATGACCAAATTGATTTCTTCAAAATAGCCCCCGAGACCCCCCCCAATTCAGCCGTCTCCGCTCTGTGGGATCTTCTAACATCCAAAGGCATCAATATTCAGAAGATAAAGCAGATCCGATGAGTTTTTATTTTTCGCCCTACCCGCGACTGGTTCAAATTTTCCAAAATATGACCAAATTGATTTCTTCAAAATAGCCCCCGAGACCCCCCCCAATTCAGCCGTCTCCGCTCTGTGGGATCTTCTAACATCCAAAGGCATCAATATTCAGAAGATAAAGCAGATCCGATGAGTTTTTATTTTTCGCCCTACCCGCGACTGGTTCAAATTTTCCAAAATATGACCAAATTGATTTCTTCAAAATAGCCCCCGAGACCCCCCCCAATTCAGCCGTCTCCGCTCTGTGGGATCTTCTAACATCCAAAGGCATCAATATTCAGAAGATAAAGCAGATCCGATGAGTTTTTATTTTTCGCCCTACCCGCGACTGGTTCAAATTTTCCAAAATATGACCAAATTGATTTCTTCAAAATAGCCCCCGAGACCCCCCCCAATTCAGCCGTCTCCGCTCTGTGGGATCTTCTAACATCCAAAGGCATCAATATTCAGAAGATAAAGCAGATCCGATGAGTTTTTATTTTTCGCCCTACCCGCGACTGGTTCAAATTTTCCAAAATATGACCAAATTGATTTCTTCAAAATAGCCCCCGAGACCCCCCCCAATTCAGCCGTCTCCGCTCTGTGGGATCTTCTAACATCCAAAGGCATCAATATTCAGAAGATAAAGCAGATCCGATGAGTTTTTATTTTTCGCCCTACCCGCGACTGGTTCAAATTTTCCAAAATATGACCAAATTGATTTCTTCAAAATAGCCCCCGAGACCCCCCCCAATTCAGCCGTCTCCGCTCTGTGGGATCTTCTAACATCCAAAGGCATCAATATTCAGAAGATAAAGCAGATCCGATGAGTTTTTATTTTTCGCCCTACCCGCGACTGGTTCAAATTTTCCAAAATATGACCAAATTGATTTCTTCAAAATAGCCCCCGAGACCCCCCCCAATTCAGCCGTCTCCGCTCTGTGGGATCTTCTAACATCCAAAGGCATCAATATTCAGAAGATAAAGCAGATCCGATGAGTTTTTATTTTTCGCCCTACCCGCGACTGGTTCAAATTTTCCAAAATATGACCAAATTGATTTCTTCAAAATAGCCCCCGAGACCCCCCCCAATTCAGCCGTCTCCGCTCTGTGGGATCTTCTAACATCCAAAGGCATCAATATTCAGAAGATAAAGCAGATCCGATGAGTTTTTATTTTTCGCCCTACCCGCGACTGGTTCAAATTTTCCAAAATATGACCAAATTGATTTCTTCAAAATAGCCCCCGAGACCCCCCCCAATTCAGCCGTCTCCGCTCTGTGGGATCTTCTAACATCCAAAGGCATCAATATTCAGAAGATAAAGCAGATCCGATGAGTTTTTATTTTTCGCCCTACCCGCGACTGGTTCAAATTTTCCAAAATATGACCAAATTGATTTCTTCAAAATAGCCCCCGAGACCCCCCCCAATTCAGCCGTCTCCGCTCTGTGGGATCTTCTAACATCCAAAGGCATCAATATTCAGAAGATAAAGCAGATCCGATGAGTTTTTATTTTTCGCCCTACCCGCGACTGGTTCAAATTTTCCAAAATATGACCAAATTGATTTCTTCAAAATAGCCCCCGAGACCCCCCCCAATTCAGCCGTCTCCGCTCTGTGGGATCTTCTAACATCCAAAGGCATCAATATTCAGAAGATAAAGCAGATCCGATGAGTTTTTATTTTTCGCCCTACCCGCGACTGGTTCAAATTTTCCAAAATATGACCAAATTGATTTCTTCAAAATAGCCCCCGAGACCCCCCCCAATTCAGCCGTCTCCGCTCTGTGGGATCTTCTAACATCCAAAGGCATCAATATTCAGAAGATAAAGCAGATCCGATGAGTTTTTATTTTTCGCCCTACCCGCGACTGGTTCAAATTTTCCAAAATATGACCAAATTGATTTCTTCAAAATAGCCCCCGAGACCCCCCCCAATTCAGCCGTCTCCGCTCTGTGGGATCTTCTAACATCCAAAGGCATCAATATTCAGAAGATAAAGCAGATCCGATGAGTTTTTATTTTTCGCCCTACCCGCGACTGGTTCAAATTTTCCAAAATATGACCAAATTGATTTCTTCAAAATAGCCCCCGAGACCCCCCCCAATTCAGCCGTCTCCGCTCTGTGGGATCTTCTAACATCCAAAGGCATCAATATTCAGAAGATAAAGCAGATCCGATGAGTTTTTATTTTTCGCCCTACCCGCGACTGGTTCAAATTTTCCAAAATATGACCAAATTGATTTCTTCAAAATAGCCCCCGAGACCCCCCCCAATTCAGCCGTCTCCGCTCTGTGGGATCTTCTAACATCCAAAGGCATCAATATTCAGAAGATAAAGCAGATCCGATGAGTTTTTATTTTTCGCCCTACCCGCGACTGGTTCAAATTTTCCAAAATATGACCAAATTGATTTCTTCAAAATAGCCCCCGAGACCCCCCCCAATTCAGCCGTCTCCGCTCTGTGGGATCTTCTAACATCCAAAGGCATCAATATTCAGAAGATAAAGCAGATCCGATGAGTTTTTATTTTTCGCCCTACCCGCGACTGGTTCAAATTTTCCAAAATATGACCAAATTGATTTCTTCAAAATAGCCCCCGAGACCCCCCCCAATTCAGCCGTCTCCGCTCTGTGGGATCTTCTAACATCCAAAGGCATCAATATTCAGAAGATAAAGCAGATCCGATGAGTTTTTATTTTTCGCCCTACCCGCGACTGGTTCAAATTTTCCAAAATATGACCAAATTGATTTCTTCAAAATAGCCCCCGAGACCCCCCCCAATTCAGCCGTCTCCGCTCTGTGGGATCTTCTAACATCCAAAGGCATCAATATTCAGAAGATAAAGCAGATCCGATGAGTTTTTATTTTTCGCCCTACCCGCGACTGGTTCAAATTTTCCAAAATATGACCAAATTGATTTCTTCAAAATAGCCCCCGAGACCCCCCCCAATTCAGCCGTCTCCGCTCTGTGGGATCTTCTAACATCCAAAGGCATCAATATTCAGAAGATAAAGCAGATCCGATGAGTTTTTATTTTTCGCCCTACCCGCGACTGGTTCAAATTTTCCAAAATATGACCAAATTGATTTCTTCAAAATAGCCCCCGAGACCCCCCCCAATTCAGCCGTCTCCGCTCTGTGGGATCTTCTAACATCCAAAGGCATCAATATTCAGAAGATAAAGCAGATCCGATGAGTTTTTATTTTTCGCCCTACCCGCGACTGGTTCAAATTTTCCAAAATATGACCAAATTGATTTCTTCAAAATAGCCCCCGAGACCCCCCCCAATTCAGCCGTCTCCGCTCTGTGGGATCTTCTAACATCCAAAGGCATCAATATTCAGAAGATAAAGCAGATCCGATGAGTTTTTATTTTTCGCCCTACCCGCGACTGGTTCAAATTTTCCAAAATATGACCAAATTGATTTCTTCAAAATAGCCCCCGAGACCCCCCCCAATTCAGCCGTCTCCGCTCTGTGGGATCTTCTAACATCCAAAGGCATCAATATTCAGAAGATAAAGCAGATCCGATGAGTTTTTATTTTTCGCCCTACCCGCGACTGGTTCAAATTTTCCAAAATATGACCAAATTGATTTCTTCAAAATAGCCCCCGAGACCCCCCCCAATTCAGCCGTCTCCGCTCTGTGGGATCTTCTAACATCCAAAGGCATCAATATTCAGAAGATAAAGCAGATCCGATGAGTTTTTATTTTTCGCCCTACCCGCGACTGGTTCAAATTTTCCAAAATATGACCAAATTGATTTCTTCAAAATAGCCCCCGAGACCCCCCCCAATTCAGCCGTCTCCGCTCTGTGGGATCTTCTAACATCCAAAGGCATCAATATTCAGAAGATAAAGCAGATCCGATGAGTTTTTATTTTTCGCCCTACCCGCGACTGGTTCAAATTTTCCAAAATATGACCAAATTGATTTCTTCAAAATAGCCCCCGAGACCCCCCCCAATTCAGCCGTCTCCGCTCTGTGGGATCTTCTAACATCCAAAGGCATCAATATTCAGAAGATAAAGCAGATCCGATGAGTTTTTATTTTTCGCCCTACCCGCGACTGGTTCAAATTTTCCAAAATATGACCAAATTGATTTCTTCAAAATAGCCCCCGAGACCCCCCCCAATTCAGCCGTCTCCGCTCTGTGGGATCTTCTAACATCCAAAGGCATCAATATTCAGAAGATAAAGCAGATCCGATGAGTTTTTATTTTTCGCCCTACCCGCGACTGGTTCAAATTTTCCAAAATATGACCAAATTGATTTCTTCAAAATAGCCCCCGAGACCCCCCCCAATTCAGCCGTCTCCGCTCTGTGGGATCTTCTAACATCCAAAGGCATCAATATTCAGAAGATAAAGCAGATCCGATGAGTTTTTATTTTTCGCCCTACCCGCGACTGGTTCAAATTTTCCAAAATATGACCAAATTGATTTCTTCAAAATAGCCCCCGAGACCCCCCCCAATTCAGCCGTCTCCGCTCTGTGGGATCTTCTAACATCCAAAGGCATCAATATTCAGAAGATAAAGCAGATCCGATGAGTTTTTATTTTTCGCCCTACCCGCGACTGGTTCAAATTTTCCAAAATATGACCAAATTGATTTCTTCAAAATAGCCCCCGAGACCCCCCCCAATTCAGCCGTCTCCGCTCTGTGGGATCTTCTAACATCCAAAGGCATCAATATTCAGAAGATAAAGCAGATCCGATGAGTTTTTATTTTTCGCCCTACCCGCGACTGGTTCAAATTTTCCAAAATATGACCAAATTGATTTCTTCAAAATAGCCCCCGAGACCCCCCCCAATTCAGCCGTCTCCGCTCTGTGGGATCTTCTAACATCCAAAGGCATCAATATTCAGAAGATAAAGCAGATCCGATGAGTTTTTATTTTTCGCCCTACCCGCGACTGGTTCAAATTTTCCAAAATATGACCAAATTGATTTCTTCAAAATAGCCCCCGAGACCCCCCCCAATTCAGCCGTCTCCGCTCTGTGGGATCTTCTAACATCCAAAGGCATCAATATTCAGAAGATAAAGCAGATCCGATGAGTTTTTATTTTTCGCCCTACCCGCGACTGGTTCAAATTTTCCAAAATATGACCAAATTGATTTCTTCAAAATAGCCCCCGAGACCCCCCCCAATTCAGCCGTCTCCGCTCTGTGGGATCTTCTAACATCCAAAGGCATCAATATTCAGAAGATAAAGCAGATCCGATGAGTTTTTATTTTTCGCCCTACCCGCGACTGGTTCAAATTTTCCAAAATATGACCAAATTGATTTCTTCAAAATAGCCCCCGAGACCCCCCCCAATTCAGCCGTCTCCGCTCTGTGGGATCTTCTAACATCCAAAGGCATCAATATTCAGAAGATAAAGCAGATCCGATGAGTTTTTATTTTTCGCCCTACCCGCGACTGGTTCAAATTTTCCAAAATATGACCAAATTGATTTCTTCAAAATAGCCCCCGAGACCCCCCCCAATTCAGCCGTCTCCGCTCTGTGGGATCTTCTAACATCCAAAGGCATCAATATTCAGAAGATAAAGCAGATCCGATGAGTTTTTATTTTTCGCCCTACCCGCGACTGGTTCAAATTTTCCAAAATATGACCAAATTGATTTCTTCAAAATAGCCCCCGAGACCCCCCCCAATTCAGCCGTCTCCGCTCTGTGGGATCTTCTAACATCCAAAGGCATCAATATTCAGAAGATAAAGCAGATCCGATGAGTTTTTATTTTTCGCCCTACCCGCGACTGGTTCAAATTTTCCAAAATATGACCAAATTGATTTCTTCAAAATAGCCCCCGAGACCCCCCCCAATTCAGCCGTCTCCGCTCTGTGGGATCTTCTAACATCCAAAGGCATCAATATTCAGAAGATAAAGCAGATCCGATGAGTTTTTATTTTTCGCCCTACCCGCGACTGGTTCAAATTTTCCAAAATATGACCAAATTGATTTCTTCAAAATAGCCCCCGAGACCCCCCCCAATTCAGCCGTCTCCGCTCTGTGGGATCTTCTAACATCCAAAGGCATCAATATTCAGAAGATAAAGCAGATCCGATGAGTTTTTATTTTTCGCCCTACCCGCGACTGGTTCAAATTTTCCAAAATATGACCAAATTGATTTCTTCAAAATAGCCCCCGAGACCCCCCCCAATTCAGCCGTCTCCGCTCTGTGGGATCTTCTAACATCCAAAGGCATCAATATTCAGAAGATAAAGCAGATCCGATGAGTTTTTATTTTTCGCCCTACCCGCGACTGGTTCAAATTTTCCAAAATATGACCAAATTGATTTCTTCAAAATAGCCCCCGAGACCCCCCCCAATTCAGCCGTCTCCGCTCTGTGGGATCTTCTAACATCCAAAGGCATCAATATTCAGAAGATAAAGCAGATCCGATGAGTTTTTATTTTTCGCCCTACCCGCGACTGGTTCAAATTTTCCAAAATATGACCAAATTGATTTCTTCAAAATAGCCCCCGAGACCCCCCCCAATTCAGCCGTCTCCGCTCTGTGGGATCTTCTAACATCCAAAGGCATCAATATTCAGAAGATAAAGCAGATCCGATGAGTTTTTATTTTTCGCCCTACCCGCGACTGGTTCAAATTTTCCAAAATATGACCAAATTGATTTCTTCAAAATAGCCCCCGAGACCCCCCCCAATTCAGCCGTCTCCGCTCTGTGGGATCTTCTAACATCCAAAGGCATCAATATTCAGAAGATAAAGCAGATCCGATGAGTTTTTATTTTTCGCCCTACCCGCGACTGGTTCAAATTTTCCAAAATATGACCAAATTGATTTCTTCAAAATAGCCCCCGAGACCCCCCCCAATTCAGCCGTCTCCGCTCTGTGGGATCTTCTAACATCCAAAGGCATCAATATTCAGAAGATAAAGCAGATCCGATGAGTTTTTATTTTTCGCCCTACCCGCGACTGGTTCAAATTTTCCAAAATATGACCAAATTGATTTCTTCAAAATAGCCCCCGAGACCCCCCCCAATTCAGCCGTCTCCGCTCTGTGGGATCTTCTAACATCCAAAGGCATCAATATTCAGAAGATAAAGCAGATCCGATGAGTTTTTATTTTTCGCCCTACCCGCGACTGGTTCAAATTTTCCAAAATATGACCAAATTGATTTCTTCAAAATAGCCCCCGAGACCCCCCCCAATTCAGCCGTCTCCGCTCTGTGGGATCTTCTAACATCCAAAGGCATCAATATTCAGAAGATAAAGCAGATCCGATGAGTTTTTATTTTTCGCCCTACCCGCGACTGGTTCAAATTTTCCAAAATATGACCAAATTGATTTCTTCAAAATAGCCCCCGAGACCCCCCCCAATTCAGCCGTCTCCGCTCTGTGGGATCTTCTAACATCCAAAGGCATCAATATTCAGAAGATAAAGCAGATCCGATGAGTTTTTATTTTTCGCCCTACCCGCGACTGGTTCAAATTTTCCAAAATATGACCAAATTGATTTCTTCAAAATAGCCCCCGAGACCCCCCCCAATTCAGCCGTCTCCGCTCTGTGGGATCTTCTAACATCCAAAGGCATCAATATTCAGAAGATAAAGCAGATCCGATGAGTTTTTATTTTTCGCCCTACCCGCGACTGGTTCAAATTTTCCAAAATATGACCAAATTGATTTCTTCAAAATAGCCCCCGAGACCCCCCCCAATTCAGCCGTCTCCGCTCTGTGGGATCTTCTAACATCCAAAGGCATCAATATTCAGAAGATAAAGCAGATCCGATGAGTTTTTATTTTTCGCCCTACCCGCGACTGGTTCAAATTTTCCAAAATATGACCAAATTGATTTCTTCAAAATAGCCCCCGAGACCCCCCCCAATTCAGCCGTCTCCGCTCTGTGGGATCTTCTAACATCCAAAGGCATCAATATTCAGAAGATAAAGCAGATCCGATGAGTTTTTATTTTTCGCCCTACCCGCGACTGGTTCAAATTTTCCAAAATATGACCAAATTGATTTCTTCAAAATAGCCCCCGAGACCCCCCCCAATTCAGCCGTCTCCGCTCTGTGGGATCTTCTAACATCCAAAGGCATCAATATTCAGAAGATAAAGCAGATCCGATGAGTTTTTATTTTTCGCCCTACCCGCGACTGGTTCAAATTTTCCAAAATATGACCAAATTGATTTCTTCAAAATAGCCCCCGAGACCCCCCCCAATTCAGCCGTCTCCGCTCTGTGGGATCTTCTAACATCCAAAGGCATCAATATTCAGAAGATAAAGCAGATCCGATGAGTTTTTATTTTTCGCCCTACCCGCGACTGGTTCAAATTTTCCAAAATATGACCAAATTGATTTCTTCAAAATAGCCCCCGAGACCCCCCCCAATTCAGCCGTCTCCGCTCTGTGGGATCTTCTAACATCCAAAGGCATCAATATTCAGAAGATAAAGCAGATCCGATGAGTTTTTATTTTTCGCCCTACCCGCGACTGGTTCAAATTTTCCAAAATATGACCAAATTGATTTCTTCAAAATAGCCCCCGAGACCCCCCCCAATTCAGCCGTCTCCGCTCTGTGGGATCTTCTAACATCCAAAGGCATCAATATTCAGAAGATAAAGCAGATCCGATGAGTTTTTATTTTTCGCCCTACCCGCGACTGGTTCAAATTTTCCAAAATATGACCAAATTGATTTCTTCAAAATAGCCCCCGAGACCCCCCCCAATTCAGCCGTCTCCGCTCTGTGGGATCTTCTAACATCCAAAGGCATCAATATTCAGAAGATAAAGCAGATCCGATGAGTTTTTATTTTTCGCCCTACCCGCGACTGGTTCAAATTTTCCAAAATATGACCAAATTGATTTCTTCAAAATAGCCCCCGAGACCCCCCCCAATTCAGCCGTCTCCGCTCTGTGGGATCTTCTAACATCCAAAGGCATCAATATTCAGAAGATAAAGCAGATCCGATGAGTTTTTATTTTTCGCCCTACCCGCGACTGGTTCAAATTTTCCAAAATATGACCAAATTGATTTCTTCAAAATAGCCCCCGAGACCCCCCCCAATTCAGCCGTCTCCGCTCTGTGGGATCTTCTAACATCCAAAGGCATCAATATTCAGAAGATAAAGCAGATCCGATGAGTTTTTATTTTTCGCCCTACCCGCGACTGGTTCAAATTTTCCAAAATATGACCAAATTGATTTCTTCAAAATAGCCCCCGAGACCCCCCCCAATTCAGCCGTCTCCGCTCTGTGGGATCTTCTAACATCCAAAGGCATCAATATTCAGAAGATAAAGCAGATCCGATGAGTTTTTATTTTTCGCCCTACCCGCGACTGGTTCAAATTTTCCAAAATATGACCAAATTGATTTCTTCAAAATAGCCCCCGAGACCCCCCCCAATTCAGCCGTCTCCGCTCTGTGGGATCTTCTAACATCCAAAGGCATCAATATTCAGAAGATAAAGCAGATCCGATGAGTTTTTATTTTTCGCCCTACCCGCGACTGGTTCAAATTTTCCAAAATATGACCAAATTGATTTCTTCAAAATAGCCCCCGAGACCCCCCCCAATTCAGCCGTCTCCGCTCTGTGGGATCTTCTAACATCCAAAGGCATCAATATTCAGAAGATAAAGCAGATCCGATGAGTTTTTATTTTTCGCCCTACCCGCGACTGGTTCAAATTTTCCAAAATATGACCAAATTGATTTCTTCAAAATAGCCCCCGAGACCCCCCCCAATTCAGCCGTCTCCGCTCTGTGGGATCTTCTAACATCCAAAGGCATCAATATTCAGAAGATAAAGCAGATCCGATGAGTTTTTATTTTTCGCCCTACCCGCGACTGGTTCAAATTTTCCAAAATATGACCAAATTGATTTCTTCAAAATAGCCCCCGAGACCCCCCCCAATTCAGCCGTCTCCGCTCTGTGGGATCTTCTAACATCCAAAGGCATCAATATTCAGAAGATAAAGCAGATCCGATGAGTTTTTATTTTTCGCCCTACCCGCGACTGGTTCAAATTTTCCAAAATATGACCAAATTGATTTCTTCAAAATAGCCCCCGAGACCCCCCCCAATTCAGCCGTCTCCGCTCTGTGGGATCTTCTAACATCCAAAGGCATCAATATTCAGAAGATAAAGCAGATCCGATGAGTTTTTATTTTTCGCCCTACCCGCGACTGGTTCAAATTTTCCAAAATATGACCAAATTGATTTCTTCAAAATAGCCCCCGAGACCCCCCCCAATTCAGCCGTCTCCGCTCTGTGGGATCTTCTAACATCCAAAGGCATCAATATTCAGAAGATAAAGCAGATCCGATGAGTTTTTATTTTTCGCCCTACCCGCGACTGGTTCAAATTTTCCAAAATATGACCAAATTGATTTCTTCAAAATAGCCCCCGAGACCCCCCCCAATTCAGCCGTCTCCGCTCTGTGGGATCTTCTAACATCCAAAGGCATCAATATTCAGAAGATAAAGCAGATCCGATGAGTTTTTATTTTTCGCCCTACCCGCGACTGGTTCAAATTTTCCAAAATATGACCAAATTGATTTCTTCAAAATAGCCCCCGAGACCCCCCCCAATTCAGCCGTCTCCGCTCTGTGGGATCTTCTAACATCCAAAGGCATCAATATTCAGAAGATAAAGCAGATCCGATGAGTTTTTATTTTTCGCCCTACCCGCGACTGGTTCAAATTTTCCAAAATATGACCAAATTGATTTCTTCAAAATAGCCCCCGAGACCCCCCCCAATTCAGCCGTCTCCGCTCTGTGGGATCTTCTAACATCCAAAGGCATCAATATTCAGAAGATAAAGCAGATCCGATGAGTTTTTATTTTTCGCCCTACCCGCGACTGGTTCAAATTTTCCAAAATATGACCAAATTGATTTCTTCAAAATAGCCCCCGAGACCCCCCCCAATTCAGCCGTCTCCGCTCTGTGGGATCTTCTAACATCCAAAGGCATCAATATTCAGAAGATAAAGCAGATCCGATGAGTTTTTATTTTTCGCCCTACCCGCGACTGGTTCAAATTTTCCAAAATATGACCAAATTGATTTCTTCAAAATAGCCCCCGAGACCCCCCCCAATTCAGCCGTCTCCGCTCTGTGGGATCTTCTAACATCCAAAGGCATCAATATTCAGAAGATAAAGCAGATCCGATGAGTTTTTATTTTTCGCCCTACCCGCGACTGGTTCAAATTTTCCAAAATATGACCAAATTGATTTCTTCAAAATAGCCCCCGAGACCCCCCCCAATTCAGCCGTCTCCGCTCTGTGGGATCTTCTAACATCCAAAGGCATCAATATTCAGAAGATAAAGCAGATCCGATGAGTTTTTATTTTTCGCCCTACCCGCGACTGGTTCAAATTTTCCAAAATATGACCAAATTGATTTCTTCAAAATAGCCCCCGAGACCCCCCCCAATTCAGCCGTCTCCGCTCTGTGGGATCTTCTAACATCCAAAGGCATCAATATTCAGAAGATAAAGCAGATCCGATGAGTTTTTATTTTTCGCCCTACCCGCGACTGGTTCAAATTTTCCAAAATATGACCAAATTGATTTCTTCAAAATAGCCCCCGAGACCCCCCCCAATTCAGCCGTCTCCGCTCTGTGGGATCTTCTAACATCCAAAGGCATCAATATTCAGAAGATAAAGCAGATCCGATGAGTTTTTATTTTTCGCCCTACCCGCGACTGGTTCAAATTTTCCAAAATATGACCAAATTGATTTCTTCAAAATAGCCCCCGAGACCCCCCCCAATTCAGCCGTCTCCGCTCTGTGGGATCTTCTAACATCCAAAGGCATCAATATTCAGAAGATAAAGCAGATCCGATGAGTTTTTATTTTTCGCCCTACCCGCGACTGGTTCAAATTTTCCAAAATATGACCAAATTGATTTCTTCAAAATAGCCCCCGAGACCCCCCCCAATTCAGCCGTCTCCGCTCTGTGGGATCTTCTAACATCCAAAGGCATCAATATTCAGAAGATAAAGCAGATCCGATGAGTTTTTATTTTTCGCCCTACCCGCGACTGGTTCAAATTTTCCAAAATATGACCAAATTGATTTCTTCAAAATAGCCCCCGAGACCCCCCCCAATTCAGCCGTCTCCGCTCTGTGGGATCTTCTAACATCCAAAGGCATCAATATTCAGAAGATAAAGCAGATCCGATGAGTTTTTATTTTTCGCCCTACCCGCGACTGGTTCAAATTTTCCAAAATATGACCAAATTGATTTCTTCAAAATAGCCCCCGAGACCCCCCCCAATTCAGCCGTCTCCGCTCTGTGGGATCTTCTAACATCCAAAGGCATCAATATTCAGAAGATAAAGCAGATCCGATGAGTTTTTATTTTTCGCCCTACCCGCGACTGGTTCAAATTTTCCAAAATATGACCAAATTGATTTCTTCAAAATAGCCCCCGAGACCCCCCCCAATTCAGCCGTCTCCGCTCTGTGGGATCTTCTAACATCCAAAGGCATCAATATTCAGAAGATAAAGCAGATCCGATGAGTTTTTATTTTTCGCCCTACCCGCGACTGGTTCAAATTTTCCAAAATATGACCAAATTGATTTCTTCAAAATAGCCCCCGAGACCCCCCCCAATTCAGCCGTCTCCGCTCTGTGGGATCTTCTAACATCCAAAGGCATCAATATTCAGAAGATAAAGCAGATCCGATGAGTTTTTATTTTTCGCCCTACCCGCGACTGGTTCAAATTTTCCAAAATATGACCAAATTGATTTCTTCAAAATAGCCCCCGAGACCCCCCCCAATTCAGCCGTCTCCGCTCTGTGGGATCTTCTAACATCCAAAGGCATCAATATTCAGAAGATAAAGCAGATCCGATGAGTTTTTATTTTTCGCCCTACCCGCGACTGGTTCAAATTTTCCAAAATATGACCAAATTGATTTCTTCAAAATAGCCCCCGAGACCCCCCCCAATTCAGCCGTCTCCGCTCTGTGGGATCTTCTAACATCCAAAGGCATCAATATTCAGAAGATAAAGCAGATCCGATGAGTTTTTATTTTTCGCCCTACCCGCGACTGGTTCAAATTTTCCAAAATATGACCAAATTGATTTCTTCAAAATAGCCCCCGAGACCCCCCCCAATTCAGCCGTCTCCGCTCTGTGGGATCTTCTAACATCCAAAGGCATCAATATTCAGAAGATAAAGCAGATCCGATGAGTTTTTATTTTTCGCCCTACCCGCGACTGGTTCAAATTTTCCAAAATATGACCAAATTGATTTCTTCAAAATAGCCCCCGAGACCCCCCCCAATTCAGCCGTCTCCGCTCTGTGGGATCTTCTAACATCCAAAGGCATCAATATTCAGAAGATAAAGCAGATCCGATGAGTTTTTATTTTTCGCCCTACCCGCGACTGGTTCAAATTTTCCAAAATATGACCAAATTGATTTCTTCAAAATAGCCCCCGAGACCCCCCCCAATTCAGCCGTCTCCGCTCTGTGGGATCTTCTAACATCCAAAGGCATCAATATTCAGAAGATAAAGCAGATCCGATGAGTTTTTATTTTTCGCCCTACCCGGACTGGTTCAAATTTTCCAAAATATGACCAAATTGATTTCTTCAAAATAGCCCCCGAGACCCCCCCCAATTCAGCCGTCTCCGCTCTGTGGGATCTTCTAACATCCAAAGGCATCAATATTCAGAAGATAAAGCAGATCCGATGAGTTTTTATTTTTCGCCCTACCCGCGACTGGTTCAAATTTTCCAAAATATGACCAAATTGATTTCTTCAAAATAGCCCCCGAGACCCCCCCCAATTCAGCCGTCTCCGCTCTGTGGGATCTTCTAACATCCAAAGGCATCAATATTCAGAAGATAAAGCAGATCCGATGAGTTTTTATTTTTCGCCCTACCCGCGACTGGTTCAAATTTTCCAAAATATGACCAAATTGATTTCTTCAAAATAGCCCCCGAGACCCCCCCCAATTCAGCCGTCTCCGCTCTGTGGGATCTTCTAACATCCAAAGGCATCAATATTCAGAAGATAAAGCAGATCCGATGAGTTTTTATTTTTCGCCCTACCCGCGACTGGTTCAAATTTTCCAAAATATGACCAAATTGATTTCTTCAAAATAGCCCCCGAGACCCCCCCCAATTCAGCCGTCTCCGCTCTGTGGGATCTTCTAACATCCAAAGGCATCAATATTCAGAAGATAAAGCAGATCCGATGAGTTTTTATTTTTCGCCCTACCCGCGACTGGTTCAAATTTTCCAAAATATGACCAAATTGATTTCTTCAAAATAGCCCCCGAGACCCCCCCCAATTCAGCCGTCTCCGCTCTGTGGGATCTTCTAACATCCAAAGGCATCAATATTCAGAAGATAAAGCAGATCCGATGAGTTTTTATTTTTCGCCCTACCCGCGACTGGTTCAAATTTTCCAAAATATGACCAAATTGATTTCTTCAAAATAGCCCCCGAGACCCCCCCCAATTCAGCCGTCTCCGCTCTGTGGGATCTTCTAACATCCAAAGGCATCAATATTCAGAAGATAAAGCAGATCCGATGAGTTTTTATTTTTCGCCCTACCCGCGACTGGTTCAAATTTTCCAAAATATGACCAAATTGATTTCTTCAAAATAGCCCCCGAGACCCCCCCCAATTCAGCCGTCTCCGCTCTGTGGGATCTTCTAACATCCAAAGGCATCAATATTCAGAAGATAAAGCAGATCCGATGAGTTTTTATTTTTCGCCCTACCCGCGACTGGTTCAAATTTTCCAAAATATGACCAAATTGATTTCTTCAAAATAGCCCCCGAGACCCCCCCCAATTCAGCCGTCTCCGCTCTGTGGGATCTTCTAACATCCAAAGGCATCAATATTCAGAAGATAAAGCAGATCCGATGAGTTTTTATTTTTCGCCCTACCCGCGACTGGTTCAAATTTTCCAAAATATGACCAAATTGATTTCTTCAAAATAGCCCCCGAGACCCCCCCCAATTCAGCCGTCTCCGCTCTGTGGGATCTTCTAACATCCAAAGGCATCAATATTCAGAAGATAAAGCAGATCCGATGAGTTTTTATTTTTCGCCCTACCCGCGACTGGTTCAAATTTTCCAAAATATGACCAAATTGATTTCTTCAAAATAGCCCCCGAGACCCCCCCCAATTCAGCCGTCTCCGCTCTGTGGGATCTTCTAACATCCAAAGGCATCAATATTCAGAAGATAAAGCAGATCCGATGAGTTTTTATTTTTCGCCCTACCCGCGACTGGTTCAAATTTTCCAAAATATGACCAAATTGATTTCTTCAAAATAGCCCCCGAGACCCCCCCCAATTCAGCCGTCTCCGCTCTGTGGGATCTTCTAACATCCAAAGGCATCAATATTCAGAAGATAAAGCAGATCCGATGAGTTTTTATTTTTCGCCCTACCCGCGACTGGTTCAAATTTTCCAAAATATGACCAAATTGATTTCTTCAAAATAGCCCCCGAGACCCCCCCCAATTCAGCCGTCTCCGCTCTGTGGGATCTTCTAACATCCAAAGGCATCAATATTCAGAAGATAAAGCAGATCCGATGAGTTTTTATTTTTCGCCCTACCCGCGACTGGTTCAAATTTTCCAAAATATGACCAAATTGATTTCTTCAAAATAGCCCCCGAGACCCCCCCCAATTCAGCCGTCTCCGCTCTGTGGGATCTTCTAACATCCAAAGGCATCAATATTCAGAAGATAAAGCAGATCCGATGAGTTTTTATTTTTCGCCCTACCCGCGACTGGTTCAAATTTTCCAAAATATGACCAAATTGATTTCTTCAAAATAGCCCCCGAGACCCCCCCCAATTCAGCCGTCTCCGCTCTGTGGGATCTTCTAACATCCAAAGGCATCAATATTCAGAAGATAAAGCAGATCCGATGAGTTTTTATTTTTCGCCCTACCCGCGACTGGTTCAAATTTTCCAAAATATGACCAAATTGATTTCTTCAAAATAGCCCCCGAGACCCCCCCCAATTCAGCCGTCTCCGCTCTGTGGGATCTTCTAACATCCAAAGGCATCAATATTCAGAAGATAAAGCAGATCCGATGAGTTTTTATTTTTCGCCCTACCCGCGACTGGTTCAAATTTTCCAAAATATGACCAAATTGATTTCTTCAAAATAGCCCCCGAGACCCCCCCCAATTCAGCCGTCTCCGCTCTGTGGGATCTTCTAACATCCAAAGGCATCAATATTCAGAAGATAAAGCAGATCCGATGAGTTTTTATTTTTCGCCCTACCCGCGACTGGTTCAAATTTTCCAAAATATGACCAAATTGATTTCTTCAAAATAGCCCCCGAGACCCCCCCCAATTCAGCCGTCTCCGCTCTGTGGGATCTTCTAACATCCAAAGGCATCAATATTCAGAAGATAAAGCAGATCCGATGAGTTTTTATTTTTCGCCCTACCCGCGACTGGTTCAAATTTTCCAAAATATGACCAAATTGATTTCTTCAAAATAGCCCCCGAGACCCCCCCCAATTCAGCCGTCTCCGCTCTGTGGGATCTTCTAACATCCAAAGGCATCAATATTCAGAAGATAAAGCAGATCCGATGAGTTTTTATTTTTCGCCCTACCCGCGACTGGTTCAAATTTTCCAAAATATGACCAAATTGATTTCTTCAAAATAGCCCCCGAGACCCCCCCCAATTCAGCCGTCTCCGCTCTGTGGGATCTTCTAACATCCAAAGGCATCAATATTCAGAAGATAAAGCAGATCCGATGAGTTTTTATTTTTCGCCCTACCCGCGACTGGTTCAAATTTTCCAAAATATGACCAAATTGATTTCTTCAAAATAGCCCCCGAGACCCCCCCCAATTCAGCCGTCTCCGCTCTGTGGGATCTTCTAACATCCAAAGGCATCAATATTCAGAAGATAAAGCAGATCCGATGAGTTTTTATTTTTCGCCCTACCCGCGACTGGTTCAAATTTTCCAAAATATGACCAAATTGATTTCTTCAAAATAGCCCCCGAGACCCCCCCCAATTCAGCCGTCTCCGCTCTGTGGGATCTTCTAACATCCAAAGGCATCAATATTCAGAAGATAAAGCAGATCCGATGAGTTTTTATTTTTCGCCCTACCCGCGACTGGTTCAAATTTTCCAAAATATGACCAAATTGATTTCTTCAAAATAGCCCCCGAGACCCCCCCCAATTCAGCCGTCTCCGCTCTGTGGGATCTTCTAACATCCAAAGGCATCAATATTCAGAAGATAAAGCAGATCCGATGAGTTTTTATTTTTCGCCCTACCCGCGACTGGTTCAAATTTTCCAAAATATGACCAAATTGATTTCTTCAAAATAGCCCCCGAGACCCCCCCCAATTCAGCCGTCTCCGCTCTGTGGGATCTTCTAACATCCAAAGGCATCAATATTCAGAAGATAAAGCAGATCCGATGAGTTTTTATTTTTCGCCCTACCCGCGACTGGTTCAAATTTTCCAAAATATGACCAAATTGATTTCTTCAAAATAGCCCCCGAGACCCCCCCCAATTCAGCCGTCTCCGCTCTGTGGGATCTTCTAACATCCAAAGGCATCAATATTCAGAAGATAAAGCAGATCCGATGAGTTTTTATTTTTCGCCCTACCCGCGACTGGTTCAAATTTTCCAAAATATGACCAAATTGATTTCTTCAAAATAGCCCCCGAGACCCCCCCCAATTCAGCCGTCTCCGCTCTGTGGGATCTTCTAACATCCAAAGGCATCAATATTCAGAAGATAAAGCAGATCCGATGAGTTTTTATTTTTCGCCCTACCCGCGACTGGTTCAAATTTTCCAAAATATGACCAAATTGATTTCTTCAAAATAGCCCCCGAGACCCCCCCCAATTCAGCCGTCTCCGCTCTGTGGGATCTTCTAACATCCAAAGGCATCAATATTCAGAAGATAAAGCAGATCCGATGAGTTTTTATTTTTCGCCCTACCCGCGACTGGTTCAAATTTTCCAAAATATGACCAAATTGATTTCTTCAAAATAGCCCCCGAGACCCCCCCCAATTCAGCCGTCTCCGCTCTGTGGGATCTTCTAACATCCAAAGGCATCAATATTCAGAAGATAAAGCAGATCCGATGAGTTTTTATTTTTCGCCCTACCCGCGACTGGTTCAAATTTTCCAAAATATGACCAAATTGATTTCTTCAAAATAGCCCCCGAGACCCCCCCCAATTCAGCCGTCTCCGCTCTGTGGGATCTTCTAACATCCAAAGGCATCAATATTCAGAAGATAAAGCAGATCCGATGAGTTTTTATTTTTCGCCCTACCCGCGACTGGTTCAAATTTTCCAAAATATGACCAAATTGATTTCTTCAAAATAGCCCCCGAGACCCCCCCCAATTCAGCCGTCTCCGCTCTGTGGGATCTTCTAACATCCAAAGGCATCAATATTCAGAAGATAAAGCAGATCCGATGAGTTTTTATTTTTCGCCCTACCCGCGACTGGTTCAAATTTTCCAAAATATGACCAAATTGATTTCTTCAAAATAGCCCCCGAGACCCCCCCCAATTCAGCCGTCTCCGCTCTGTGGGATCTTCTAACATCCAAAGGCATCAATATTCAGAAGATAAAGCAGATCCGATGAGTTTTTATTTTTCGCCCTACCCGCGACTGGTTCAAATTTTCCAAAATATGACCAAATTGATTTCTTCAAAATAGCCCCCGAGACCCCCCCCAATTCAGCCGTCTCCGCTCTGTGGGATCTTCTAACATCCAAAGGCATCAATATTCAGAAGATAAAGCAGATCCGATGAGTTTTTATTTTTCGCCCTACCCGCGACTGGTTCAAATTTTCCAAAATATGACCAAATTGATTTCTTCAAAATAGCCCCCGAGACCCCCCCCAATTCAGCCGTCTCCGCTCTGTGGGATCTTCTAACATCCAAAGGCATCAATATTCAGAAGATAAAGCAGATCCGATGAGTTTTTATTTTTCGCCCTACCCGCGACTGGTTCAAATTTTCCAAAATATGACCAAATTGATTTCTTCAAAATAGCCCCCGAGACCCCCCCCAATTCAGCCGTCTCCGCTCTGTGGGATCTTCTAACATCCAAAGGCATCAATATTCAGAAGATAAAGCAGATCCGATGAGTTTTTATTTTTCGCCCTACCCGCGACTGGTTCAAATTTTCCAAAATATGACCAAATTGATTTCTTCAAAATAGCCCCCGAGACCCCCCCCAATTCAGCCGTCTCCGCTCTGTGGGATCTTCTAACATCCAAAGGCATCAATATTCAGAAGATAAAGCAGATCCGATGAGTTTTTATTTTTCGCCCTACCCGCGACTGGTTCAAATTTTCCAAAATATGACCAAATTGATTTCTTCAAAATAGCCCCCGAGACCCCCCCCAATTCAGCCGTCTCCGCTCTGTGGGATCTTCTAACATCCAAAGGCATCAATATTCAGAAGATAAAGCAGATCCGATGAGTTTTTATTTTTCGCCCTACCCGCGACTGGTTCAAATTTTCCAAAATATGACCAAATTGATTTCTTCAAAATAGCCCCCGAGACCCCCCCCAATTCAGCCGTCTCCGCTCTGTGGGATCTTCTAACATCCAAAGGCATCAATATTCAGAAGATAAAGCAGATCCGATGAGTTTTTATTTTTCGCCCTACCCGCGACTGGTTCAAATTTTCCAAAATATGACCAAATTGATTTCTTCAAAATAGCCCCCGAGACCCCCCCCAATTCAGCCGTCTCCGCTCTGTGGGATCTTCTAACATCCAAAGGCATCAATATTCAGAAGATAAAGCAGATCCGATGAGTTTTTATTTTTCGCCCTACCCGCGACTGGTTCAAATTTTCCAAAATATGACCAAATTGATTTCTTCAAAATAGCCCCCGAGACCCCCCCCAATTCAGCCGTCTCCGCTCTGTGGGATCTTCTAACATCCAAAGGCATCAATATTCAGAAGATAAAGCAGATCCGATGAGTTTTTATTTTTCGCCCTACCCGCGACTGGTTCAAATTTTCCAAAATATGACCAAATTGATTTCTTCAAAATAGCCCCCGAGACCCCCCCCAATTCAGCCGTCTCCGCTCTGTGGGATCTTCTAACATCCAAAGGCATCAATATTCAGAAGATAAAGCAGATCCGATGAGTTTTTATTTTTCGCCCTACCCGCGACTGGTTCAAATTTTCCAAAATATGACCAAATTGATTTCTTCAAAATAGCCCCCGAGACCCCCCCCAATTCAGCCGTCTCCGCTCTGTGGGATCTTCTAACATCCAAAGGCATCAATATTCAGAAGATAAAGCAGATCCGATGAGTTTTTATTTTTCGCCCTACCCGCGACTGGTTCAAATTTTCCAAAATATGACCAAATTGATTTCTTCAAAATAGCCCCCGAGACCCCCCCCAATTCAGCCGTCTCCGCTCTGTGGGATCTTCTAACATCCAAAGGCATCAATATTCAGAAGATAAAGCAGATCCGATGAGTTTTTATTTTTCGCCCTACCCGCGACTGGTTCAAATTTTCCAAAATATGACCAAATTGATTTCTTCAAAATAGCCCCCGAGACCCCCCCCAATTCAGCCGTCTCCGCTCTGTGGGATCTTCTAACATCCAAAGGCATCAATATTCAGAAGATAAAGCAGATCCGATGAGTTTTTATTTTTCGCCCTACCCGCGACTGGTTCAAATTTTCCAAAATATGACCAAATTGATTTCTTCAAAATAGCCCCCGAGACCCCCCCCAATTCAGCCGTCTCCGCTCTGTGGGATCTTCTAACATCCAAAGGCATCAATATTCAGAAGATAAAGCAGATCCGATGAGTTTTTATTTTTCGCCCTACCCGCGACTGGTTCAAATTTTCCAAAATATGACCAAATTGATTTCTTCAAAATAGCCCCCGAGACCCCCCCCAATTCAGCCGTCTCCGCTCTGTGGGATCTTCTAACATCCAAAGGCATCAATATTCAGAAGATAAAGCAGATCCGATGAGTTTTTATTTTTCGCCCTACCCGCGACTGGTTCAAATTTTCCAAAATATGACCAAATTGATTTCTTCAAAATAGCCCCCGAGACCCCCCCCAATTCAGCCGTCTCCGCTCTGTGGGATCTTCTAACATCCAAAGGCATCAATATTCAGAAGATAAAGCAGATCCGATGAGTTTTTATTTTTCGCCCTACCCGCGACTGGTTCAAATTTTCCAAAATATGACCAAATTGATTTCTTCAAAATAGCCCCCGAGACCCCCCCCAATTCAGCCGTCTCCGCTCTGTGGGATCTTCTAACATCCAAAGGCATCAATATTCAGAAGATAAAGCAGATCCGATGAGTTTTTATTTTTCGCCCTACCCGCGACTGGTTCAAATTTTCCAAAATATGACCAAATTGATTTCTTCAAAATAGCCCCCGAGACCCCCCCCAATTCAGCCGTCTCCGCTCTGTGGGATCTTCTAACATCCAAAGGCATCAATATTCAGAAGATAAAGCAGATCCGATGAGTTTTTATTTTTCGCCCTACCCGCGACTGGTTCAAATTTTCCAAAATATGACCAAATTGATTTCTTCAAAATAGCCCCCGAGACCCCCCCCAATTCAGCCGTCTCCGCTCTGTGGGATCTTCTAACATCCAAAGGCATCAATATTCAGAAGATAAAGCAGATCCGATGAGTTTTTATTTTTCGCCCTACCCGCGACTGGTTCAAATTTTCCAAAATATGACCAAATTGATTTCTTCAAAATAGCCCCCGAGACCCCCCCCAATTCAGCCGTCTCCGCTCTGTGGGATCTTCTAACATCCAAAGGCATCAATATTCAGAAGATAAAGCAGATCCGATGAGTTTTTATTTTTCGCCCTACCCGCGACTGGTTCAAATTTTCCAAAATATGACCAAATTGATTTCTTCAAAATAGCCCCCGAGACCCCCCCCAATTCAGCCGTCTCCGCTCTGTGGGATCTTCTAACATCCAAAGGCATCAATATTCAGAAGATAAAGCAGATCCGATGAGTTTTTATTTTTCGCCCTACCCGCGACTGGTTCAAATTTTCCAAAATATGACCAAATTGATTTCTTCAAAATAGCCCCCGAGACCCCCCCCAATTCAGCCGTCTCCGCTCTGTGGGATCTTCTAACATCCAAAGGCATCAATATTCAGAAGATAAAGCAGATCCGATGAGTTTTTATTTTTCGCCCTACCCGCGACTGGTTCAAATTTTCCAAAATATGACCAAATTGATTTCTTCAAAATAGCCCCCGAGACCCCCCCCAATTCAGCCGTCTCCGCTCTGTGGGATCTTCTAACATCCAAAGGCATCAATATTCAGAAGATAAAGCAGATCCGATGAGTTTTTATTTTTCGCCCTACCCGCGACTGGTTCAAATTTTCCAAAATATGACCAAATTGATTTCTTCAAAATAGCCCCCGAGACCCCCCCCAATTCAGCCGTCTCCGCTCTGTGGGATCTTCTAACATCCAAAGGCATCAATATTCAGAAGATAAAGCAGATCCGATGAGTTTTTATTTTTCGCCCTACCCGCGACTGGTTCAAATTTTCCAAAATATGACCAAATTGATTTCTTCAAAATAGCCCCCGAGACCCCCCCCAATTCAGCCGTCTCCGCTCTGTGGGATCTTCTAACATCCAAAGGCATCAATATTCAGAAGATAAAGCAGATCCGATGAGTTTTTATTTTTCGCCCTACCCGCGACTGGTTCAAATTTTCCAAAATATGACCAAATTGATTTCTTCAAAATAGCCCCCGAGACCCCCCCCAATTCAGCCGTCTCCGCTCTGTGGGATCTTCTAACATCCAAAGGCATCAATATTCAGAAGATAAAGCAGATCCGATGAGTTTTTATTTTTCGCCCTACCCGCGACTGGTTCAAATTTTCCAAAATATGACCAAATTGATTTCTTCAAAATAGCCCCCGAGACCCCCCCCAATTCAGCCGTCTCCGCTCTGTGGGATCTTCTAACATCCAAAGGCATCAATATTCAGAAGATAAAGCAGATCCGATGAGTTTTTATTTTTCGCCCTACCCGCGACTGGTTCAAATTTTCCAAAATATGACCAAATTGATTTCTTCAAAATAGCCCCCGAGACCCCCCCCAATTCAGCCGTCTCCGCTCTGTGGGATCTTCTAACATCCAAAGGCATCAATATTCAGAAGATAAAGCAGATCCGATGAGTTTTTATTTTTCGCCCTACCCGCGACTGGTTCAAATTTTCCAAAATATGACCAAATTGATTTCTTCAAAATAGCCCCCGAGACCCCCCCCAATTCAGCCGTCTCCGCTCTGTGGGATCTTCTAACATCCAAAGGCATCAATATTCAGAAGATAAAGCAGATCCGATGAGTTTTTATTTTTCGCCCTACCCGCGACTGGTTCAAATTTTCCAAAATATGACCAAATTGATTTCTTCAAAATAGCCCCCGAGACCCCCCCCAATTCAGCCGTCTCCGCTCTGTGGGATCTTCTAACATCCAAAGGCATCAATATTCAGAAGATAAAGCAGATCCGATGAGTTTTTATTTTTCGCCCTACCCGCGACTGGTTCAAATTTTCCAAAATATGACCAAATTGATTTCTTCAAAATAGCCCCCGAGACCCCCCCCAATTCAGCCGTCTCCGCTCTGTGGGATCTTCTAACATCCAAAGGCATCAATATTCAGAAGATAAAGCAGATCCGATGAGTTTTTATTTTTCGCCCTACCCGCGACTGGTTCAAATTTTCCAAAATATGACCAAATTGATTTCTTCAAAATAGCCCCCGAGACCCCCCCCAATTCAGCCGTCTCCGCTCTGTGGGATCTTCTAACATCCAAAGGCATCAATATTCAGAAGATAAAGCAGATCCGATGAGTTTTTATTTTTCGCCCTACCCGCGACTGGTTCAAATTTTCCAAAATATGACCAAATTGATTTCTTCAAAATAGCCCCCGAGACCCCCCCCAATTCAGCCGTCTCCGCTCTGTGGGATCTTCTAACATCCAAAGGCATCAATATTCAGAAGATAAAGCAGATCCGATGAGTTTTTATTTTTCGCCCTACCCGCGACTGGTTCAAATTTTCCAAAATATGACCAAATTGATTTCTTCAAAATAGCCCCCGAGACCCCCCCCAATTCAGCCGTCTCCGCTCTGTGGGATCTTCTAACATCCAAAGGCATCAATATTCAGAAGATAAAGCAGATCCGATGAGTTTTTATTTTTCGCCCTACCCGCGACTGGTTCAAATTTTCCAAAATATGACCAAATTGATTTCTTCAAAATAGCCCCCGAGACCCCCCCCAATTCAGCCGTCTCCGCTCTGTGGGATCTTCTAACATCCAAAGGCATCAATATTCAGAAGATAAAGCAGATCCGATGAGTTTTTATTTTTCGCCCTACCCGCGACTGGTTCAAATTTTCCAAAATATGACCAAATTGATTTCTTCAAAATAGCCCCCGAGACCCCCCCCAATTCAGCCGTCTCCGCTCTGTGGGATCTTCTAACATCCAAAGGCATCAATATTCAGAAGATAAAGCAGATCCGATGAGTTTTTATTTTTCGCCCTACCCGCGACTGGTTCAAATTTTCCAAAATATGACCAAATTGATTTCTTCAAAATAGCCCCCGAGACCCCCCCCAATTCAGCCGTCTCCGCTCTGTGGGATCTTCTAACATCCAAAGGCATCAATATTCAGAAGATAAAGCAGATCCGATGAGTTTTTATTTTTCGCCCTACCCGCGACTGGTTCAAATTTTCCAAAATATGACCAAATTGATTTCTTCAAAATAGCCCCCGAGACCCCCCCCAATTCAGCCGTCTCCGCTCTGTGGGATCTTCTAACATCCAAAGGCATCAATATTCAGAAGATAAAGCAGATCCGATGAGTTTTTATTTTTCGCCCTACCCGCGACTGGTTCAAATTTTCCAAAATATGACCAAATTGATTTCTTCAAAATAGCCCCCGAGACCCCCCCCAATTCAGCCGTCTCCGCTCTGTGGGATCTTCTAACATCCAAAGGCATCAATATTCAGAAGATAAAGCAGATCCGATGAGTTTTTATTTTTCGCCCTACCCGCGACTGGTTCAAATTTTCCAAAATATGACCAAATTGATTTCTTCAAAATAGCCCCCGAGACCCCCCCCAATTCAGCCGTCTCCGCTCTGTGGGATCTTCTAACATCCAAAGGCATCAATATTCAGAAGATAAAGCAGATCCGATGAGTTTTTATTTTTCGCCCTACCCGCGACTGGTTCAAATTTTCCAAAATATGACCAAATTGATTTCTTCAAAATAGCCCCCGAGACCCCCCCCAATTCAGCCGTCTCCGCTCTGTGGGATCTTCTAACATCCAAAGGCATCAATATTCAGAAGATAAAGCAGATCCGATGAGTTTTTATTTTTCGCCCTACCCGCGACTGGTTCAAATTTTCCAAAATATGACCAAATTGATTTCTTCAAAATAGCCCCCGAGACCCCCCCCAATTCAGCCGTCTCCGCTCTGTGGGATCTTCTAACATCCAAAGGCATCAATATTCAGAAGATAAAGCAGATCCGATGAGTTTTTATTTTTCGCCCTACCCGCGACTGGTTCAAATTTTCCAAAATATGACCAAATTGATTTCTTCAAAATAGCCCCCGAGACCCCCCCCAATTCAGCCGTCTCCGCTCTGTGGGATCTTCTAACATCCAAAGGCATCAATATTCAGAAGATAAAGCAGATCCGATGAGTTTTTATTTTTCGCCCTACCCGCGACTGGTTCAAATTTTCCAAAATATGACCAAATTGATTTCTTCAAAATAGCCCCCGAGACCCCCCCCAATTCAGCCGTCTCCGCTCTGTGGGATCTTCTAACATCCAAAGGCATCAATATTCAGAAGATAAAGCAGATCCGATGAGTTTTTATTTTTCGCCCTACCCGCGACTGGTTCAAATTTTCCAAAATATGACCAAATTGATTTCTTCAAAATAGCCCCCGAGACCCCCCCCAATTCAGCCGTCTCCGCTCTGTGGGATCTTCTAACATCCAAAGGCATCAATATTCAGAAGATAAAGCAGATCCGATGAGTTTTTATTTTTCGCCCTACCCGCGACTGGTTCAAATTTTCCAAAATATGACCAAATTGATTTCTTCAAAATAGCCCCCGAGACCCCCCCCAATTCAGCCGTCTCCGCTCTGTGGGATCTTCTAACATCCAAAGGCATCAATATTCAGAAGATAAAGCAGATCCGATGAGTTTTTATTTTTCGCCCTACCCGCGACTGGTTCAAATTTTCCAAAATATGACCAAATTGATTTCTTCAAAATAGCCCCCGAGACCCCCCCCAATTCAGCCGTCTCCGCTCTGTGGGATCTTCTAACATCCAAAGGCATCAATATTCAGAAGATAAAGCAGATCCGATGAGTTTTTATTTTTCGCCCTACCCGCGACTGGTTCAAATTTTCCAAAATATGACCAAATTGATTTCTTCAAAATAGCCCCCGAGACCCCCCCCAATTCAGCCGTCTCCGCTCTGTGGGATCTTCTAACATCCAAAGGCATCAATATTCAGAAGATAAAGCAGATCCGATGAGTTTTTATTTTTCGCCCTACCCGCGACTGGTTCAAATTTTCCAAAATATGACCAAATTGATTTCTTCAAAATAGCCCCCGAGACCCCCCCCAATTCAGCCGTCTCCGCTCTGTGGGATCTTCTAACATCCAAAGGCATCAATATTCAGAAGATAAAGCAGATCCGATGAGTTTTTATTTTTCGCCCTACCCGCGACTGGTTCAAATTTTCCAAAATATGACCAAATTGATTTCTTCAAAATAGCCCCCGAGACCCCCCCCAATTCAGCCGTCTCCGCTCTGTGGGATCTTCTAACATCCAAAGGCATCAATATTCAGAAGATAAAGCAGATCCGATGAGTTTTTATTTTTCGCCCTACCCGCGACTGGTTCAAATTTTCCAAAATATGACCAAATTGATTTCTTCAAAATAGCCCCCGAGACCCCCCCCAATTCAGCCGTCTCCGCTCTGTGGGATCTTCTAACATCCAAAGGCATCAATATTCAGAAGATAAAGCAGATCCGATGAGTTTTTATTTTTCGCCCTACCCGCGACTGGTTCAAATTTTCCAAAATATGACCAAATTGATTTCTTCAAAATAGCCCCCGAGACCCCCCCCAATTCAGCCGTCTCCGCTCTGTGGGATCTTCTAACATCCAAAGGCATCAATATTCAGAAGATAAAGCAGATCCGATGAGTTTTTATTTTTCGCCCTACCCGCGACTGGTTCAAATTTTCCAAAATATGACCAAATTGATTTCTTCAAAATAGCCCCCGAGACCCCCCCCAATTCAGCCGTCTCCGCTCTGTGGGATCTTCTAACATCCAAAGGCATCAATATTCAGAAGATAAAGCAGATCCGATGAGTTTTTATTTTTCGCCCTACCCGCGACTGGTTCAAATTTTCCAAAATATGACCAAATTGATTTCTTCAAAATAGCCCCCGAGACC
Source organism: Lytechinus pictus (assembly GCF_037042905.1). Lineage (NCBI taxonomy): Eukaryota > Metazoa > Echinodermata > Echinoidea > Temnopleuroida > Toxopneustidae > Lytechinus > Lytechinus pictus. The sequence continues at coordinate 146,490 of NW_026974187.1, read as the reverse complement.
CCCCCCAATTCAGCCGTCTCCGCTCTGTGGGATCTTCTAACATCCAAAGGCATCAATATTCAGAAGATAAAGCAGATCCGATGAGTTTTTATTTTTCGCCCTACCCGCGACTGGTTCAAATTTTCCAAAATATGACCAAATTGATTTCTTCAAAATAGCCCCCGAGACCCCCCCCAATTCAGCCGTCTCCGCTCTGTGGGATCTTCTAACATCCAAAGGCATCAATATTCAGAAGATAAAGCAGATCCGATGAGTTTTTATTTTTCGCCCTACCCGCGACTGGTTCAAATTTTCCAAAATATGACCAAATTGATTTCTTCAAAATAGCCCCCGAGACCCCCCCCAATTCAGCCGTCTCCGCTCTGTGGGATCTTCTAACATCCAAAGGCATCAATATTCAGAAGATAAAGCAGATCCGATGAGTTTTTATTTTTCGCCCTACCCGCGACTGGTTCAAATTTTCCAAAATATGACCAAATTGATTTCTTCAAAATAGCCCCCGAGACCCCCCCCAATTCAGCCGTCTCCGCTCTGTGGGATCTTCTAACATCCAAAGGCATCAATATTCAGAAGATAAAGCAGATCCGATGAGTTTTTATTTTTCGCCCTACCCGCGACTGGTTCAAATTTTCCAAAATATGACCAAATTGATTTCTTCAAAATAGCCCCCGAGACCCCCCCCAATTCAGCCGTCTCCGCTCTGTGGGATCTTCTAACATCCAAAGGCATCAATATTCAGAAGATAAAGCAGATCCGATGAGTTTTTATTTTTCGCCCTACCCGCGACTGGTTCAAATTTTCCAAAATATGACCAAATTGATTTCTTCAAAATAGCCCCCGAGACCCCCCCCAATTCAGCCGTCTCCGCTCTGTGGGATCTTCTAACATCCAAAGGCATCAATATTCAGAAGATAAAGCAGATCCGATGAGTTTTTATTTTTCGCCCTACCCGCGACTGGTTCAAATTTTCCAAAATATGACCAAATTGATTTCTTCAAAATAGCCCCCGAGACCCCCCCCAATTCAGCCGTCTCCGCTCTGTGGGATCTTCTAACATCCAAAGGCATCAATATTCAGAAGATAAAGCAGATCCGATGAGTTTTTATTTTTCGCCCTACCCGCGACTGGTTCAAATTTTCCAAAATATGACCAAATTGATTTCTTCAAAATATTAGTCCCCGAGACCCCCCCCAATTCAGCCGTCTCCGCTCTGTGGGATCTTCTAACATCCAAAGGCATCAATATTCAGAAGATAAAGCAGATCCGATGAGTTTTTATTTTTCGCCCTACCCGCGACTGGTTCAAATTTTCCAAAATATGACCAAATTGATTTCTTCAAAATAGCCCCCGAGACCCCCCCCAATTCAGCCGTCTCCGCTCTGTGGGATCTTCTAACATCCAAAGGCATCAATATTCAGAAGATAAAGCAGATCCGATGAGTTTTTATTTTTCGCCCTACCCGCGACTGGTTCAAATTTTCCAAAATATGACCAAATTGATTTCTTCAAAATAGCCCCCGAGACCCCCCCCAATTCAGCCGTCTCCGCTCTGTGGGATCTTCTAACATCCAAAGGCATCAATATTCAGAAGATAAAGCAGATCCGATGAGTTTTTATTTTTCGCCCTACCCGCGACTGGTTCAAATTTTCCAAAATATGACCAAATTGATTTCTTCAAAATAGCCCCCGAGACCCCCCCCAATTCAGCCGTCTCCGCTCTGTGGGATCTTCTAACATCCAAAGGCATCAATATTCAGAAGATAAAGCAGATCCGATGAGTTTTTATTTTTCGCCCTACCCGCGACTGGTTCAAATTTTCCAAAATATGACCAAATTGATTTCTTCAAAATAGCCCCCGAGACCCCCCCCAATTCAGCCGTCTCCGCTCTGTGGGATCTTCTAACATCCAAAGGCATCAATATTCAGAAGATAAAGCAGATCCGATGAGTTTTTATTTTTCGCCCTACCCGCGACTGGTTCAAATTTTCCAAAATATGACCAAATTGATTTCTTCAAAATAGCCCCCGAGACCCCCCCCAATTCAGCCGTCTCCGCTCTGTGGGATCTTCTAACATCCAAAGGCATCAATATTCAGAAGATAAAGCAGATCCGATGAGTTTTTATTTTTCGCCCTACCCGCGACTGGTTCAAATTTTCCAAAATATGACCAAATTGATTTCTTCAAAATAGCCCCCGAGACCCCCCCCAATTCAGCCGTCTCCGCTCTGTGGGATCTTCTAACATCCAAAGGCATCAATATTCAGAAGATAAAGCAGATCCGATGAGTTTTTATTTTTCGCCCTACCCGCGACTGGTTCAAATTTTCCAAAATATGACCAAATTGATTTCTTCAAAATAGCCCCCGAGACCCCCCCCAATTCAGCCGTCTCCGCTCTGTGGGATCTTCTAACATCCAAAGGCATCAATATTCAGAAGATAAAGCAGATCCGATGAGTTTTTATTTTTCGCCCTACCCGCGACTGGTTCAAATTTTCCAAAATATGACCAAATTGATTTCTTCAAAATAGCCCCCGAGACCCCCCCCAATTCAGCCGTCTCCGCTCTGTGGGATCTTCTAACATCCAAAGGCATCAATATTCAGAAGATAAAGCAGATCCGATGAGTTTTTATTTTTCGCCCTACCCGCGACTGGTTCAAATTTTCCAAAATATGACCAAATTGATTTCTTCAAAATAGCCCCCGAGACCCCCCCCAATTCAGCCGTCTCCGCTCTGTGGGATCTTCTAACATCCAAAGGCATCAATATTCAGAAGATAAAGCAGATCCGATGAGTTTTTATTTTTCGCCCTACCCGCGACTGGTTCAAATTTTCCAAAATATGACCAAATTGATTTCTTCAAAATAGCCCCCGAGACCCCCCCCAATTCAGCCGTCTCCGCTCTGTGGGATCTTCTAACATCCAAAGGCATCAATATTCAGAAGATAAAGCAGATCCGATGAGTTTTTATTTTTCGCCCTACCCGCGACTGGTTCAAATTTTCCAAAATATGACCAAATTGATTTCTTCAAAATAGCCCCCGAGACCCCCCCCAATTCAGCCGTCTCCGCTCTGTGGGATCTTCTAACATCCAAAGGCATCAATATTCAGAAGATAAAGCAGATCCGATGAGTTTTTATTTTTCGCCCTACCCGCGACTGGTTCAAATTTTCCAAAATATGACCAAATTGATTTCTTCAAAATAGCCCCCGAGACCCCCCCCAATTCAGCCGTCTCCGCTCTGTGGGATCTTCTAACATCCAAAGGCATCAATATTCAGAAGATAAAGCAGATCCGATGAGTTTTTATTTTTCGCCCTACCCGCGACTGGTTCAAATTTTCCAAAATATGACCAAATTGATTTCTTCAAAATAGCCCCCGAGACCCCCCCCAATTCAGCCGTCTCCGCTCTGTGGGATCTTCTAACATCCAAAGGCATCAATATTCAGAAGATAAAGCAGATCCGATGAGTTTTTATTTTTCGCCCTACCCGCGACTGGTTCAAATTTTCCAAAATATGACCAAATTGATTTCTTCAAAATAGCCCCCGAGACCCCCCCCAATTCAGCCGTCTCCGCTCTGTGGGATCTTCTAACATCCAAAGGCATCAATATTCAGAAGATAAAGCAGATCCGATGAGTTTTTATTTTTCGCCCTACCCGCGACTGGTTCAAATTTTCCAAAATATGACCAAATTGATTTCTTCAAAATAGCCCCCGAGACCCCCCCCAATTCAGCCGTCTCCGCTCTGTGGGATCTTCTAACATCCAAAGGCATCAATATTCAGAAGATAAAGCAGATCCGATGAGTTTTTATTTTTCGCCCTACCCGCGACTGGTTCAAATTTTCCAAAATATGACCAAATTGATTTCTTCAAAATAGCCCCCGAGACCCCCCCCAATTCAGCCGTCTCCGCTCTGTGGGATCTTCTAACATCCAAAGGCATCAATATTCAGAAGATAAAGCAGATCCGATGAGTTTTTATTTTTCGCCCTACCCGCGACTGGTTCAAATTTTCCAAAATATGACCAAATTGATTTCTTCAAAATAGCCCCCGAGACCCCCCCCAATTCAGCCGTCTCCGCTCTGTGGGATCTTCTAACATCCAAAGGCATCAATATTCAGAAGATAAAGCAGATCCGATGAGTTTTTATTTTTCGCCCTACCCGCGACTGGTTCAAATTTTCCAAAATATGACCAAATTGATTTCTTCAAAATAGCCCCCGAGACCCCCCCCAATTCAGCCGTCTCCGCTCTGTGGGATCTTCTAACATCCAAAGGCATCAATATTCAGAAGATAAAGCAGATCCGATGAGTTTTTATTTTTCGCCCTACCCGCGACTGGTTCAAATTTTCCAAAATATGACCAAATTGATTTCTTCAAAATAGCCCCCGAGACCCCCCCCAATTCAGCCGTCTCCGCTCTGTGGGATCTTCTAACATCCAAAGGCATCAATATTCAGAAGATAAAGCAGATCCGATGAGTTTTTATTTTTCGCCCTACCCGCGACTGGTTCAAATTTTCCAAAATATGACCAAATTGATTTCTTCAAAATAGCCCCCGAGACCCCCCCCAATTCAGCCGTCTCCGCTCTGTGGGATCTTCTAACATCCAAAGGCATCAATATTCAGAAGATAAAGCAGATCCGATGAGTTTTTATTTTTCGCCCTACCCGCGACTGGTTCAAATTTTCCAAAATATGACCAAATTGATTTCTTCAAAATAGCCCCCGAGACCCCCCCCAATTCAGCCGTCTCCGCTCTGTGGGATCTTCTAACATCCAAAGGCATCAATATTCAGAAGATAAAGCAGATCCGATGAGTTTTTATTTTTCGCCCTACCCGCGACTGGTTCAAATTTTCCAAAATATGACCAAATTGATTTCTTCAAAATAGCCCCCGAGACCCCCCCCAATTCAGCCGTCTCCGCTCTGTGGGATCTTCTAACATCCAAAGGCATCAATATTCAGAAGATAAAGCAGATCCGATGAGTTTTTATTTTTCGCCCTACCCGCGACTGGTTCAAATTTTCCAAAATATGACCAAATTGATTTCTTCAAAATAGCCCCCGAGACCCCCCCCAATTCAGCCGTCTCCGCTCTGTGGGATCTTCTAACATCCAAAGGCATCAATATTCAGAAGATAAAGCAGATCCGATGAGTTTTTATTTTTCGCCCTACCCGCGACTGGTTCAAATTTTCCAAAATATGACCAAATTGATTTCTTCAAAATAGCCCCCGAGACCCCCCCCAATTCAGCCGTCTCCGCTCTGTGGGATCTTCTAACATCCAAAGGCATCAATATTCAGAAGATAAAGCAGATCCGATGAGTTTTTATTTTTCGCCCTACCCGCGACTGGTTCAAATTTTCCAAAATATGACCAAATTGATTTCTTCAAAATAGCCCCCGAGACCCCCCCCAATTCAGCCGTCTCCGCTCTGTGGGATCTTCTAACATCCAAAGGCATCAATATTCAGAAGATAAAGCAGATCCGATGAGTTTTTATTTTTCGCCCTACCCGCGACTGGTTCAAATTTTCCAAAATATGACCAAATTGATTTCTTCAAAATAGCCCCCGAGACCCCCCCCAATTCAGCCGTCTCCGCTCTGTGGGATCTTCTAACATCCAAAGGCATCAATATTCAGAAGATAAAGCAGATCCGATGAGTTTTTATTTTTCGCCCTACCCGCGACTGGTTCAAATTTTCCAAAATATGACCAAATTGATTTCTTCAAAATAGCCCCCGAGACCCCCCCCAATTCAGCCGTCTCCGCTCTGTGGGATCTTCTAACATCCAAAGGCATCAATATTCAGAAGATAAAGCAGATCCGATGAGTTTTTATTTTTCGCCCTACCCGCGACTGGTTCAAATTTTCCAAAATATGACCAAATTGATTTCTTCAAAATAGCCCCCGAGACCCCCCCCAATTCAGCCGTCTCCGCTCTGTGGGATCTTCTAACATCCAAAGGCATCAATATTCAGAAGATAAAGCAGATCCGATGAGTTTTTATTTTTCGCCCTACCCGCGACTGGTTCAAATTTTCCAAAATATGACCAAATTGATTTCTTCAAAATAGCCCCCGAGACCCCCCCCAATTCAGCCGTCTCCGCTCTGTGGGATCTTCTAACATCCAAAGGCATCAATATTCAGAAGATAAAGCAGATCCGATGAGTTTTTATTTTTCGCCCTACCCGCGACTGGTTCAAATTTTCCAAAATATGACCAAATTGATTTCTTCAAAATAGCCCCCGAGACCCCCCCCAATTCAGCCGTCTCCGCTCTGTGGGATCTTCTAACATCCAAAGGCATCAATATTCAGAAGATAAAGCAGATCCGATGAGTTTTTATTTTTCGCCCTACCCGCGACTGGTTCAAATTTTCCAAAATATGACCAAATTGATTTCTTCAAAATAGCCCCCGAGACCCCCCCCAATTCAGCCGTCTCCGCTCTGTGGGATCTTCTAACATCCAAAGGCATCAATATTCAGAAGATAAAGCAGATCCGATGAGTTTTTATTTTTCGCCCTACCCGCGACTGGTTCAAATTTTCCAAAATATGACCAAATTGATTTCTTCAAAATAGCCCCCGAGACCCCCCCCAATTCAGCCGTCTCCGCTCTGTGGGATCTTCTAACATCCAAAGGCATCAATATTCAGAAGATAAAGCAGATCCGATGAGTTTTTATTTTTCGCCCTACCCGCGACTGGTTCAAATTTTCCAAAATATGACCAAATTGATTTCTTCAAAATAGCCCCCGAGACCCCCCCCAATTCAGCCGTCTCCGCTCTGTGGGATCTTCTAACATCCAAAGGCATCAATATTCAGAAGATAAAGCAGATCCGATGAGTTTTTATTTTTCGCCCTACCCGCGACTGGTTCAAATTTTCCAAAATATGACCAAATTGATTTCTTCAAAATAGCCCCCGAGACCCCCCCCAATTCAGCCGTCTCCGCTCTGTGGGATCTTCTAACATCCAAAGGCATCAATATTCAGAAGATAAAGCAGATCCGATGAGTTTTTATTTTTCGCCCTACCCGCGACTGGTTCAAATTTTCCAAAATATGACCAAATTGATTTCTTCAAAATAGCCCCCGAGACCCCCCCCAATTCAGCCGTCTCCGCTCTGTGGGATCTTCTAACATCCAAAGGCATCAATATTCAGAAGATAAAGCAGATCCGATGAGTTTTTATTTTTCGCCCTACCCGCGACTGGTTCAAATTTTCCAAAATATGACCAAATTGATTTCTTCAAAATAGCCCCCGAGACCCCCCCCAATTCAGCCGTCTCCGCTCTGTGGGATCTTCTAACATCCAAAGGCATCAATATTCAGAAGATAAAGCAGATCCGATGAGTTTTTATTTTTCGCCCTACCCGCGACTGGTTCAAATTTTCCAAAATATGACCAAATTGATTTCTTCAAAATAGCCCCCGAGACCCCCCCCAATTCAGCCGTCTCCGCTCTGTGGGATCTTCTAACATCCAAAGGCATCAATATTCAGAAGATAAAGCAGATCCGATGAGTTTTTATTTTTCGCCCTACCCGCGACTGGTTCAAATTTTCCAAAATATGACCAAATTGATTTCTTCAAAATAGCCCCCGAGACCCCCCCCAATTCAGCCGTCTCCGCTCTGTGGGATCTTCTAACATCCAAAGGCATCAATATTCAGAAGATAAAGCAGATCCGATGAGTTTTTATTTTTCGCCCTACCCGCGACTGGTTCAAATTTTCCAAAATATGACCAAATTGATTTCTTCAAAATAGCCCCCGAGACCCCCCCCAATTCAGCCGTCTCCGCTCTGTGGGATCTTCTAACATCCAAAGGCATCAATATTCAGAAGATAAAGCAGATCCGATGAGTTTTTATTTTTCGCCCTACCCGCGACTGGTTCAAATTTTCCAAAATATGACCAAATTGATTTCTTCAAAATAGCCCCCGAGACCCCCCCCAATTCAGCCGTCTCCGCTCTGTGGGATCTTCTAACATCCAAAGGCATCAATATTCAGAAGATAAAGCAGATCCGATGAGTTTTTATTTTTCGCCCTACCCGCGACTGGTTCAAATTTTCCAAAATATGACCAAATTGATTTCTTCAAAATAGCCCCCGAGACCCCCCCCAATTCAGCCGTCTCCGCTCTGTGGGATCTTCTAACATCCAAAGGCATCAATATTCAGAAGATAAAGCAGATCCGATGAGTTTTTATTTTTCGCCCTACCCGCGACTGGTTCAAATTTTCCAAAATATGACCAAATTGATTTCTTCAAAATAGCCCCCGAGACCCCCCCCAATTCAGCCGTCTCCGCTCTGTGGGATCTTCTAACATCCAAAGGCATCAATATTCAGAAGATAAAGCAGATCCGATGAGTTTTTATTTTTCGCCCTACCCGCGACTGGTTCAAATTTTCCAAAATATGACCAAATTGATTTCTTCAAAATAGCCCCCGAGACCCCCCCCAATTCAGCCGTCTCCGCTCTGTGGGATCTTCTAACATCCAAAGGCATCAATATTCAGAAGATAAAGCAGATCCGATGAGTTTTTATTTTTCGCCCTACCCGCGACTGGTTCAAATTTTCCAAAATATGACCAAATTGATTTCTTCAAAATAGCCCCCGAGACCCCCCCCAATTCAGCCGTCTCCGCTCTGTGGGATCTTCTAACATCCAAAGGCATCAATATTCAGAAGATAAAGCAGATCCGATGAGTTTTTATTTTTCGCCCTACCCGCGACTGGTTCAAATTTTCCAAAATATGACCAAATTGATTTCTTCAAAATAGCCCCCGAGACCCCCCCCAATTCAGCCGTCTCCGCTCTGTGGGATCTTCTAACATCCAAAGGCATCAATATTCAGAAGATAAAGCAGATCCGATGAGTTTTTATTTTTCGCCCTACCCGCGACTGGTTCAAATTTTCCAAAATATGACCAAATTGATTTCTTCAAAATAGCCCCCGAGACCCCCCCCAATTCAGCCGTCTCCGCTCTGTGGGATCTTCTAACATCCAAAGGCATCAATATTCAGAAGATAAAGCAGATCCGATGAGTTTTTATTTTTCGCCCTACCCGCGACTGGTTCAAATTTTCCAAAATATGACCAAATTGATTTCTTCAAAATAGCCCCCGAGACCCCCCCCAATTCAGCCGTCTCCGCTCTGTGGGATCTTCTAACATCCAAAGGCATCAATATTCAGAAGATAAAGCAGATCCGATGAGTTTTTATTTTTCGCCCTACCCGCGACTGGTTCAAATTTTCCAAAATATGACCAAATTGATTTCTTCAAAATAGCCCCCGAGACCCCCCCCAATTCAGCCGTCTCCGCTCTGTGGGATCTTCTAACATCCAAAGGCATCAATATTCAGAAGATAAAGCAGATCCGATGAGTTTTTATTTTTCGCCCTACCCGCGACTGGTTCAAATTTTCCAAAATATGACCAAATTGATTTCTTCAAAATAGCCCCCGAGACCCCCCCCAATTCAGCCGTCTCCGCTCTGTGGGATCTTCTAACATCCAAAGGCATCAATATTCAGAAGATAAAGCAGATCCGATGAGTTTTTATTTTTCGCCCTACCCGCGACTGGTTCAAATTTTCCAAAATATGACCAAATTGATTTCTTCAAAATAGCCCCCGAGACCCCCCCCAATTCAGCCGTCTCCGCTCTGTGGGATCTTCTAACATCCAAAGGCATCAATATTCAGAAGATAAAGCAGATCCGATGAGTTTTTATTTTTCGCCCTACCCGCGACTGGTTCAAATTTTCCAAAATATGACCAAATTGATTTCTTCAAAATAGCCCCCGAGACCCCCCCCAATTCAGCCGTCTCCGCTCTGTGGGATCTTCTAACATCCAAAGGCATCAATATTCAGAAGATAAAGCAGATCCGATGAGTTTTTATTTTTCGCCCTACCCGCGACTGGTTCAAATTTTCCAAAATATGACCAAATTGATTTCTTCAAAATAGCCCCCGAGACCCCCCCCAATTCAGCCGTCTCCGCTCTGTGGGATCTTCTAACATCCAAAGGCATCAATATTCAGAAGATAAAGCAGATCCGATGAGTTTTTATTTTTCGCCCTACCCGCGACTGGTTCAAATTTTCCAAAATATGACCAAATTGATTTCTTCAAAATAGCCCCCGAGACCCCCCCCAATTCAGCCGTCTCCGCTCTGTGGGATCTTCTAACATCCAAAGGCATCAATATTCAGAAGATAAAGCAGATCCGATGAGTTTTTATTTTTCGCCCTACCCGCGACTGGTTCAAATTTTCCAAAATATGACCAAATTGATTTCTTCAAAATAGCCCCCGAGACCCCCCCCAATTCAGCCGTCTCCGCTCTGTGGGATCTTCTAACATCCAAAGGCATCAATATTCAGAAGATAAAGCAGATCCGATGAGTTTTTATTTTTCGCCCTACCCGCGACTGGTTCAAATTTTCCAAAATATGACCAAATTGATTTCTTCAAAATAGCCCCCGAGACCCCCCCCAATTCAGCCGTCTCCGCTCTGTGGGATCTTCTAACATCCAAAGGCATCAATATTCAGAAGATAAAGCAGATCCGATGAGTTTTTATTTTTCGCCCTACCCGCGACTGGTTCAAATTTTCCAAAATATGACCAAATTGATTTCTTCAAAATAGCCCCCGAGACCCCCCCCAATTCAGCCGTCTCCGCTCTGTGGGATCTTCTAACATCCAAAGGCATCAATATTCAGAAGATAAAGCAGATCCGATGAGTTTTTATTTTTCGCCCTACCCGCGACTGGTTCAAATTTTCCAAAATATGACCAAATTGATTTCTTCAAAATAGCCCCCGAGACCCCCCCCAATTCAGCCGTCTCCGCTCTGTGGGATCTTCTAACATCCAAAGGCATCAATATTCAGAAGATAAAGCAGATCCGATGAGTTTTTATTTTTCGCCCTACCCGCGACTGGTTCAAATTTTCCAAAATATGACCAAATTGATTTCTTCAAAATAGCCCCCGAGACCCCCCCCAATTCAGCCGTCTCCGCTCTGTGGGATCTTCTAACATCCAAAGGCATCAATATTCAGAAGATAAAGCAGATCCGATGAGTTTTTATTTTTCGCCCTACCCGCGACTGGTTCAAATTTTCCAAAATATGACCAAATTGATTTCTTCAAAATAGCCCCCGAGACCCCCCCCAATTCAGCCGTCTCCGCTCTGTGGGATCTTCTAACATCCAAAGGCATCAATATTCAGAAGATAAAGCAGATCCGATGAGTTTTTATTTTTCGCCCTACCCGCGACTGGTTCAAATTTTCCAAAATATGACCAAATTGATTTCTTCAAAATAGCCCCCGAGACCCCCCCCAATTCAGCCGTCTCCGCTCTGTGGGATCTTCTAACATCCAAAGGCATCAATATTCAGAAGATAAAGCAGATCCGATGAGTTTTTATTTTTCGCCCTACCCGCGACTGGTTCAAATTTTCCAAAATATGACCAAATTGATTTCTTCAAAATAGCCCCCGAGACCCCCCCCAATTCAGCCGTCTCCGCTCTGTGGGATCTTCTAACATCCAAAGGCATCAATATTCAGAAGATAAAGCAGATCCGATGAGTTTTTATTTTTCGCCCTACCCGCGACTGGTTCAAATTTTCCAAAATATGACCAAATTGATTTCTTCAAAATAGCCCCCGAGACCCCCCCCAATTCAGCCGTCTCCGCTCTGTGGGATCTTCTAACATCCAAAGGCATCAATATTCAGAAGATAAAGCAGATCCGATGAGTTTTTATTTTTCGCCCTACCCGCGACTGGTTCAAATTTTCCAAAATATGACCAAATTGATTTCTTCAAAATAGCCCCCGAGACCCCCCCCAATTCAGCCGTCTCCGCTCTGTGGGATCTTCTAACATCCAAAGGCATCAATATTCAGAAGATAAAGCAGATCCGATGAGTTTTTATTTTTCGCCCTACCCGCGACTGGTTCAAATTTTCCAAAATATGACCAAATTGATTTCTTCAAAATAGCCCCCGAGACCCCCCCCAATTCAGCCGTCTCCGCTCTGTGGGATCTTCTAACATCCAAAGGCATCAATATTCAGAAGATAAAGCAGATCCGATGAGTTTTTATTTTTCGCCCTACCCGCGACTGGTTCAAATTTTCCAAAATATGACCAAATTGATTTCTTCAAAATAGCCCCCGAGACCCCCCCCAATTCAGCCGTCTCCGCTCTGTGGGATCTTCTAACATCCAAAGGCATCAATATTCAGAAGATAAAGCAGATCCGATGAGTTTTTATTTTTCGCCCTACCCGCGACTGGTTCAAATTTTCCAAAATATGACCAAATTGATTTCTTCAAAATAGCCCCCGAGACCCCCCCCAATTCAGCCGTCTCCGCTCTGTGGGATCTTCTAACATCCAAAGGCATCAATATTCAGAAGATAAAGCAGATCCGATGAGTTTTTATTTTTCGCCCTACCCGCGACTGGTTCAAATTTTCCAAAATATGACCAAATTGATTTCTTCAAAATAGCCCCCGAGACCCCCCCCAATTCAGCCGTCTCCGCTCTGTGGGATCTTCTAACATCCAAAGGCATCAATATTCAGAAGATAAAGCAGATCCGATGAGTTTTTATTTTTCGCCCTACCCGCGACTGGTTCAAATTTTCCAAAATATGACCAAATTGATTTCTTCAAAATAGCCCCCGAGACCCCCCCCAATTCAGCCGTCTCCGCTCTGTGGGATCTTCTAACATCCAAAGGCATCAATATTCAGAAGATAAAGCAGATCCGATGAGTTTTTATTTTTCGCCCTACCCGCGACTGGTTCAAATTTTCCAAAATATGACCAAATTGATTTCTTCAAAATAGCCCCCGAGACCCCCCCCAATTCAGCCGTCTCCGCTCTGTGGGATCTTCTAACATCCAAAGGCATCAATATTCAGAAGATAAAGCAGATCCGATGAGTTTTTATTTTTCGCCCTACCCGCGACTGGTTCAAATTTTCCAAAATATGACCAAATTGATTTCTTCAAAATAGCCCCCGAGACCCCCCCCAATTCAGCCGTCTCCGCTCTGTGGGATCTTCTAACATCCAAAGGCATCAATATTCAGAAGATAAAGCAGATCCGATGAGTTTTTATTTTTCGCCCTACCCGCGACTGGTTCAAATTTTCCAAAATATGACCAAATTGATTTCTTCAAAATAGCCCCCGAGACCCCCCCCAATTCAGCCGTCTCCGCTCTGTGGGATCTTCTAACATCCAAAGGCATCAATATTCAGAAGATAAAGCAGATCCGATGAGTTTTTATTTTTCGCCCTACCCGCGACTGGTTCAAATTTTCCAAAATATGACCAAATTGATTTCTTCAAAATAGCCCCCGAGACCCCCCCCAATTCAGCCGTCTCCGCTCTGTGGGATCTTCTAACATCCAAAGGCATCAATATTCAGAAGATAAAGCAGATCCGATGAGTTTTTATTTTTCGCCCTACCCGCGACTGGTTCAAATTTTCCAAAATATGACCAAATTGATTTCTTCAAAATAGCCCCCGAGACCCCCCCCAATTCAGCCGTCTCCGCTCTGTGGGATCTTCTAACATCCAAAGGCATCAATATTCAGAAGATAAAGCAGATCCGATGAGTTTTTATTTTTCGCCCTACCCGCGACTGGTTCAAATTTTCCAAAATATGACCAAATTGATTTCTTCAAAATAGCCCCCGAGACCCCCCCCAATTCAGCCGTCTCCGCTCTGTGGGATCTTCTAACATCCAAAGGCATCAATATTCAGAAGATAAAGCAGATCCGATGAGTTTTTATTTTTCGCCCTACCCGCGACTGGTTCAAATTTTCCAAAATATGACCAAATTGATTTCTTCAAAATAGCCCCCGAGACCCCCCCCAATTCAGCCGTCTCCGCTCTGTGGGATCTTCTAACATCCAAAGGCATCAATATTCAGAAGATAAAGCAGATCCGATGAGTTTTTATTTTTCGCCCTACCCGCGACTGGTTCAAATTTTCCAAAATATGACCAAATTGATTTCTTCAAAATAGCCCCCGAGACCCCCCCCAATTCAGCCGTCTCCGCTCTGTGGGATCTTCTAACATCCAAAGGCATCAATATTCAGAAGATAAAGCAGATCCGATGAGTTTTTATTTTTCGCCCTACCCGCGACTGGTTCAAATTTTCCAAAATATGACCAAATTGATTTCTTCAAAATAGCCCCCGAGACCCCCCCCAATTCAGCCGTCTCCGCTCTGTGGGATCTTCTAACATCCAAAGGCATCAATATTCAGAAGATAAAGCAGATCCGATGAGTTTTTATTTTTCGCCCTACCCGCGACTGGTTCAAATTTTCCAAAATATGACCAAATTGATTTCTTCAAAATAGCCCCCGAGACCCCCCCCAATTCAGCCGTCTCCGCTCTGTGGGATCTTCTAACATCCAAAGGCATCAATATTCAGAAGATAAAGCAGATCCGATGAGTTTTTATTTTTCGCCCTACCCGCGACTGGTTCAAATTTTCCAAAATATGACCAAATTGATTTCTTCAAAATAGCCCCCGAGACCCCCCCCAATTCAGCCGTCTCCGCTCTGTGGGATCTTCTAACATCCAAAGGCATCAATATTCAGAAGATAAAGCAGATCCGATGAGTTTTTATTTTTCGCCCTACCCGCGACTGGTTCAAATTTTCCAAAATATGACCAAATTGATTTCTTCAAAATAGCCCCCGAGACCCCCCCCAATTCAGCCGTCTCCGCTCTGTGGGATCTTCTAACATCCAAAGGCATCAATATTCAGAAGATAAAGCAGATCCGATGAGTTTTTATTTTTCGCCCTACCCGCGACTGGTTCAAATTTTCCAAAATATGACCAAATTGATTTCTTCAAAATAGCCCCCGAGACCCCCCCCAATTCAGCCGTCTCCGCTCTGTGGGATCTTCTAACATCCAAAGGCATCAATATTCAGAAGATAAAGCAGATCCGATGAGTTTTTATTTTTCGCCCTACCCGCGACTGGTTCAAATTTTCCAAAATATGACCAAATTGATTTCTTCAAAATAGCCCCCGAGACCCCCCCCAATTCAGCCGTCTCCGCTCTGTGGGATCTTCTAACATCCAAAGGCATCAATATTCAGAAGATAAAGCAGATCCGATGAGTTTTTATTTTTCGCCCTACCCGCGACTGGTTCAAATTTTCCAAAATATGACCAAATTGATTTCTTCAAAATAGCCCCCGAGACCCCCCCCAATTCAGCCGTCTCCGCTCTGTGGGATCTTCTAACATCCAAAGGCATCAATATTCAGAAGATAAAGCAGATCCGATGAGTTTTTATTTTTCGCCCTACCCGCGACTGGTTCAAATTTTCCAAAATATGACCAAATTGATTTCTTCAAAATAGCCCCCGAGACCCCCCCCAATTCAGCCGTCTCCGCTCTGTGGGATCTTCTAACATCCAAAGGCATCAATATTCAGAAGATAAAGCAGATCCGATGAGTTTTTATTTTTCGCCCTACCCGCGACTGGTTCAAATTTTCCAAAATATGACCAAATTGATTTCTTCAAAATAGCCCCCGAGACCCCCCCCAATTCAGCCGTCTCCGCTCTGTGGGATCTTCTAACATCCAAAGGCATCAATATTCAGAAGATAAAGCAGATCCGATGAGTTTTTATTTTTCGCCCTACCCGCGACTGGTTCAAATTTTCCAAAATATGACCAAATTGATTTCTTCAAAATAGCCCCCGAGACCCCCCCCAATTCAGCCGTCTCCGCTCTGTGGGATCTTCTAACATCCAAAGGCATCAATATTCAGAAGATAAAGCAGATCCGATGAGTTTTTATTTTTCGCCCTACCCGCGACTGGTTCAAATTTTCCAAAATATGACCAAATTGATTTCTTCAAAATAGCCCCCGAGACCCCCCCCAATTCAGCCGTCTCCGCTCTGTGGGATCTTCTAACATCCAAAGGCATCAATATTCAGAAGATAAAGCAGATCCGATGAGTTTTTATTTTTCGCCCTACCCGCGACTGGTTCAAATTTTCCAAAATATGACCAAATTGATTTCTTCAAAATAGCCCCCGAGACCCCCCCCAATTCAGCCGTCTCCGCTCTGTGGGATCTTCTAACATCCAAAGGCATCAATATTCAGAAGATAAAGCAGATCCGATGAGTTTTTATTTTTCGCCCTACCCGCGACTGGTTCAAATTTTCCAAAATATGACCAAATTGATTTCTTCAAAATAGCCCCCGAGACCCCCCCCAATTCAGCCGTCTCCGCTCTGTGGGATCTTCTAACATCCAAAGGCATCAATATTCAGAAGATAAAGCAGATCCGATGAGTTTTTATTTTTCGCCCTACCCGCGACTGGTTCAAATTTTCCAAAATATGACCAAATTGATTTCTTCAAAATAGCCCCCGAGACCCCCCCCAATTCAGCCGTCTCCGCTCTGTGGGATCTTCTAACATCCAAAGGCATCAATATTCAGAAGATAAAGCAGATCCGATGAGTTTTTATTTTTCGCCCTACCCGCGACTGGTTCAAATTTTCCAAAATATGACCAAATTGATTTCTTCAAAATAGCCCCCGAGACCCCCCCCAATTCAGCCGTCTCCGCTCTGTGGGATCTTCTAACATCCAAAGGCATCAATATTCAGAAGATAAAGCAGATCCGATGAGTTTTTATTTTTCGCCCTACCCGCGACTGGTTCAAATTTTCCAAAATATGACCAAATTGATTTCTTCAAAATAGCCCCCGAGACCCCCCCCAATTCAGCCGTCTCCGCTCTGTGGGATCTTCTAACATCCAAAGGCATCAATATTCAGAAGATAAAGCAGATCCGATGAGTTTTTATTTTTCGCCCTACCCGCGACTGGTTCAAATTTTCCAAAATATGACCAAATTGATTTCTTCAAAATAGCCCCCGAGACCCCCCCCAATTCAGCCGTCTCCGCTCTGTGGGATCTTCTAACATCCAAAGGCATCAATATTCAGAAGATAAAGCAGATCCGATGAGTTTTTATTTTTCGCCCTACCCGCGACTGGTTCAAATTTTCCAAAATATGACCAAATTGATTTCTTCAAAATAGCCCCCGAGACCCCCCCCAATTCAGCCGTCTCCGCTCTGTGGGATCTTCTAACATCCAAAGGCATCAATATTCAGAAGATAAAGCAGATCCGATGAGTTTTTATTTTTCGCCCTACCCGCGACTGGTTCAAATTTTCCAAAATATGACCAAATTGATTTCTTCAAAATAGCCCCCGAGACCCCCCCCAATTCAGCCGTCTCCGCTCTGTGGGATCTTCTAACATCCAAAGGCATCAATATTCAGAAGATAAAGCAGATCCGATGAGTTTTTATTTTTCGCCCTACCCGCGACTGGTTCAAATTTTCCAAAATATGACCAAATTGATTTCTTCAAAATAGCCCCCGAGACCCCCCCCAATTCAGCCGTCTCCGCTCTGTGGGATCTTCTAACATCCAAAGGCATCAATATTCAGAAGATAAAGCAGATCCGATGAGTTTTTATTTTTCGCCCTACCCGCGACTGGTTCAAATTTTCCAAAATATGACCAAATTGATTTCTTCAAAATAGCCCCCGAGACCCCCCCCAATTCAGCCGTCTCCGCTCTGTGGGATCTTCTAACATCCAAAGGCATCAATATTCAGAAGATAAAGCAGATCCGATGAGTTTTTATTTTTCGCCCTACCCGCGACTGGTTCAAATTTTCCAAAATATGACCAAATTGATTTCTTCAAAATAGCCCCCGAGACCCCCCCCAATTCAGCCGTCTCCGCTCTGTGGGATCTTCTAACATCCAAAGGCATCAATATTCAGAAGATAAAGCAGATCCGATGAGTTTTTATTTTTCGCCCTACCCGCGACTGGTTCAAATTTTCCAAAATATGACCAAATTGATTTCTTCAAAATAGCCCCCGAGACCCCCCCCAATTCAGCCGTCTCCGCTCTGTGGGATCTTCTAACATCCAAAGGCATCAATATTCAGAAGATAAAGCAGATCCGATGAGTTTTTATTTTTCGCCCTACCCGCGACTGGTTCAAATTTTCCAAAATATGACCAAATTGATTTCTTCAAAATAGCCCCCGAGACCCCCCCCAATTCAGCCGTCTCCGCTCTGTGGGATCTTCTAACATCCAAAGGCATCAATATTCAGAAGATAAAGCAGATCCGATGAGTTTTTATTTTTCGCCCTACCCGCGACTGGTTCAAATTTTCCAAAATATGACCAAATTGATTTCTTCAAAATAGCCCCCGAGACCCCCCCCAATTCAGCCGTCTCCGCTCTGTGGGATCTTCTAACATCCAAAGGCATCAATATTCAGAAGATAAAGCAGATCCGATGAGTTTTTATTTTTCGCCCTACCCGCGACTGGTTCAAATTTTCCAAAATATGACCAAATTGATTTCTTCAAAATAGCCCCCGAGACCCCCCCCAATTCAGCCGTCTCCGCTCTGTGGGATCTTCTAACATCCAAAGGCATCAATATTCAGAAGATAAAGCAGATCCGATGAGTTTTTATTTTTCGCCCTACCCGCGACTGGTTCAAATTTTCCAAAATATGACCAAATTGATTTCTTCAAAATAGCCCCCGAGACCCCCCCCAATTCAGCCGTCTCCGCTCTGTGGGATCTTCTAACATCCAAAGGCATCAATATTCAGAAGATAAAGCAGATCCGATGAGTTTTTATTTTTCGCCCTACCCGCGACTGGTTCAAATTTTCCAAAATATGACCAAATTGATTTCTTCAAAATAGCCCCCGAGACCCCCCCCAATTCAGCCGTCTCCGCTCTGTGGGATCTTCTAACATCCAAAGGCATCAATATTCAGAAGATAAAGCAGATCCGATGAGTTTTTATTTTTCGCCCTACCCGCGACTGGTTCAAATTTTCCAAAATATGACCAAATTGATTTCTTCAAAATAGCCCCCGAGACCCCCCCCAATTCAGCCGTCTCCGCTCTGTGGGATCTTCTAACATCCAAAGGCATCAATATTCAGAAGATAAAGCAGATCCGATGAGTTTTTATTTTTCGCCCTACCCGCGACTGGTTCAAATTTTCCAAAATATGACCAAATTGATTTCTTCAAAATAGCCCCCGAGACCCCCCCCAATTCAGCCGTCTCCGCTCTGTGGGATCTTCTAACATCCAAAGGCATCAATATTCAGAAGATAAAGCAGATCCGATGAGTTTTTATTTTTCGCCCTACCCGCGACTGGTTCAAATTTTCCAAAATATGACCAAATTGATTTCTTCAAAATAGCCCCCGAGACCCCCCCCAATTCAGCCGTCTCCGCTCTGTGGGATCTTCTAACATCCAAAGGCATCAATATTCAGAAGATAAAGCAGATCCGATGAGTTTTTATTTTTCGCCCTACCCGCGACTGGTTCAAATTTTCCAAAATATGACCAAATTGATTTCTTCAAAATAGCCCCCGAGACCCCCCCCAATTCAGCCGTCTCCGCTCTGTGGGATCTTCTAACATCCAAAGGCATCAATATTCAGAAGATAAAGCAGATCCGATGAGTTTTTATTTTTCGCCCTACCCGCGACTGGTTCAAATTTTCCAAAATATGACCAAATTGATTTCTTCAAAATAGCCCCCGAGAGCCCCCCCAATTCAGCCGTCTCCGCTCTGTGGGATCTTCTAACATCCAAAGGCATCAATATTCAGAAGATAAAGCAGATCCGATGAGTTTTTATTTTTCGCCCTACCCGCGACTGGTTCAAATTTTCCAAAATATGACCAAATTGATTTCTTCAAAATAGCCCCCGAGACCCCCCCCAATTCAGCCGTCTCCGCTCTGTGGGATCTTCTAACATCCAAAGGCATCAATATTCAGAAGATAAAGCAGATCCGATGAGTTTTTATTTTTCGCCCTACCCGCGACTGGTTCAAATTTTCCAAAATATGACCAAATTGATTTCTTCAAAATAGCCCCCGAGACCCCCCCCAATTCAGCCGTCTCCGCTCTGTGGGATCTTCTAACATCCAAAGGCATCAATATTCAGAAGATAAAGCAGATCCGATGAGTTTTTATTTTTCGCCCTACCCGCGACTGGTTCAAATTTTCCAAAATATGACCAAATTGATTTCTTCAAAATAGCCCCCGAGACCCCCCCCAATTCAGCCGTCTCCGCTCTGTGGGATCTTCTAACATCCAAAGGCATCAATATTCAGAAGATAAAGCAGATCCGATGAGTTTTTATTTTTCGCCCTACCCGCGACTGGTTCAAATTTTCCAAAATATGACCAAATTGATTTCTTCAAAATAGCCCCCGAGACCCCCCCCAATTCAGCCGTCTCCGCTCTGTGGGATCTTCTAACATCCAAAGGCATCAATATTCAGAAGATAAAGCAGATCCGATGAGTTTTTATTTTTCGCCCTACCCGCGACTGGTTCAAATTTTCCAAAATATGACCAAATTGATTTCTTCAAAATAGCCCCCGAGACCCCCCCCAATTCAGCCGTCTCCGCTCTGTGGGATCTTCTAACATCCAAAGGCATCAATATTCAGAAGATAAAGCAGATCCGATGAGTTTTTATTTTTCGCCCTACCCGCGACTGGTTCAAATTTTCCAAAATATGACCAAATTGATTTCTTCAAAATAGCCCCCGAGACCCCCCCCAATTCAGCCGTCTCCGCTCTGTGGGATCTTCTAACATCCAAAGGCATCAATATTCAGAAGATAAAGCAGATCCGATGAGTTTTTATTTTTCGCCCTACCCGCGACTGGTTCAAATTTTCCAAAATATGACCAAATTGATTTCTTCAAAATAGCCCCCGAGACCCCCCCCAATTCAGCCGTCTCCGCTCTGTGGGATCTTCTAACATCCAAAGGCATCAATATTCAGAAGATAAAGCAGATCCGATGAGTTTTTATTTTTCGCCCTACCCGCGACTGGTTCAAATTTTCCAAAATATGACCAAATTGATTTCTTCAAAATAGCCCCCGAGACCCCCCCCAATTCAGCCGTCTCCGCTCTGTGGGATCTTCTAACATCCAAAGGCATCAATATTCAGAAGATAAAGCAGATCCGATGAGTTTTTATTTTTCGCCCTACCCGCGACTGGTTCAAATTTTCCAAAATATGACCAAATTGATTTCTTCAAAATAGCCCCCGAGACCCCCCCCAATTCAGCCGTCTCCGCTCTGTGGGATCTTCTAACATCCAAAGGCATCAATATTCAGAAGATAAAGCAGATCCGATGAGTTTTTATTTTTCGCCCTACCCGCGACTGGTTCAAATTTTCCAAAATATGACCAAATTGATTTCTTCAAAATAGCCCCCGAGACCCCCCCCAATTCAGCCGTCTCCGCTCTGTGGGATCTTCTAACATCCAAAGGCATCAATATTCAGAAGATAAAGCAGATCCGATGAGTTTTTATTTTTCGCCCTACCCGCGACTGGTTCAAATTTTCCAAAATATGACCAAATTGATTTCTTCAAAATAGCCCCCGAGACCCCCCCCAATTCAGCCGTCTCCGCTCTGTGGGATCTTCTAACATCCAAAGGCATCAATATTCAGAAGATAAAGCAGATCCGATGAGTTTTTATTTTTCGCCCTACCCGCGACTGGTTCAAATTTTCCAAAATATGACCAAATTGATTTCTTCAAAATAGCCCCCGAGACC
Organism: Lytechinus pictus; assembly: GCF_037042905.1. NCBI lineage: Eukaryota > Metazoa > Echinodermata > Echinoidea > Temnopleuroida > Toxopneustidae > Lytechinus > Lytechinus pictus. Next base: position 124,855 of record NW_026974187.1, on the reverse strand, counting down.
CCCCCCAATTCAGCCGTCTCCGCTCTGTGGGATCTTCTAACATCCAAAGGCATCAATATTCAGAAGATAAAGCAGATCCGATGAGTTTTTATTTTTCGCCCTACCCGCGACTGGTTCAAATTTTCCAAAATATGACCAAATTGATTTCTTCAAAATAGCCCCCGAGACCCCCCCCAATTCAGCCGTCTCCGCTCTGTGGGATCTTCTAACATCCAAAGGCATCAATATTCAGAAGATAAAGCAGATCCGATGAGTTTTTATTTTTCGCCCTACCCGCGACTGGTTCAAATTTTCCAAAATATGACCAAATTGATTTCTTCAAAATAGCCCCCGAGACCCCCCCCAATTCAGCCGTCTCCGCTCTGTGGGATCTTCTAACATCCAAAGGCATCAATATTCAGAAGATAAAGCAGATCCGATGAGTTTTTATTTTTCGCCCTACCCGCGACTGGTTCAAATTTTCCAAAATATGACCAAATTGATTTCTTCAAAATAGCCCCCGAGACCCCCCCCAATTCAGCCGTCTCCGCTCTGTGGGATCTTCTAACATCCAAAGGCATCAATATTCAGAAGATAAAGCAGATCCGATGAGTTTTTATTTTTCGCCCTACCCGCGACTGGTTCAAATTTTCCAAAATATGACCAAATTGATTTCTTCAAAATAGCCCCCGAGACCCCCCCCAATTCAGCCGTCTCCGCTCTGTGGGATCTTCTAACATCCAAAGGCATCAATATTCAGAAGATAAAGCAGATCCGATGAGTTTTTATTTTTCGCCCTACCCGCGACTGGTTCAAATTTTCCAAAATATGACCAAATTGATTTCTTCAAAATAGCCCCCGAGACCCCCCCCAATTCAGCCGTCTCCGCTCTGTGGGATCTTCTAACATCCAAAGGCATCAATATTCAGAAGATAAAGCAGATCCGATGAGTTTTTATTTTTCGCCCTACCCGCGACTGGTTCAAATTTTCCAAAATATGACCAAATTGATTTCTTCAAAATAGCCCCCGAGACCCCCCCCAATTCAGCCGTCTCCGCTCTGTGGGATCTTCTAACATCCAAAGGCATCAATATTCAGAAGATAAAGCAGATCCGATGAGTTTTTATTTTTCGCCCTACCCGCGACTGGTTCAAATTTTCCAAAATATGACCAAATTGATTTCTTCAAAATAGCCCCCGAGACCCCCCCCAATTCAGCCGTCTCCGCTCTGTGGGATCTTCTAACATCCAAAGGCATCAATATTCAGAAGATAAAGCAGATCCGATGAGTTTTTATTTTTCGCCCTACCCGCGACTGGTTCAAATTTTCCAAAATATGACCAAATTGATTTCTTCAAAATAGCCCCCGAGACCCCCCCCAATTCAGCCGTCTCCGCTCTGTGGGATCTTCTAACATCCAAAGGCATCAATATTCAGAAGATAAAGCAGATCCGATGAGTTTTTATTTTTCGCCCTACCCGCGACTGGTTCAAATTTTCCAAAATATGACCAAATTGATTTCTTCAAAATAGCCCCCGAGACCCCCCCCAATTCAGCCGTCTCCGCTCTGTGGGATCTTCTAACATCCAAAGGCATCAATATTCAGAAGATAAAGCAGATCCGATGAGTTTTTATTTTTCGCCCTACCCGCGACTGGTTCAAATTTTCCAAAATATGACCAAATTGATTTCTTCAAAATAGCCCCCGAGACCCCCCCCAATTCAGCCGTCTCCGCTCTGTGGGATCTTCTAACATCCAAAGGCATCAATATTCAGAAGATAAAGCAGATCCGATGAGTTTTTATTTTTCGCCCTACCCGCGACTGGTTCAAATTTTCCAAAATATGACCAAATTGATTTCTTCAAAATAGCCCCCGAGACCCCCCCCAATTCAGCCGTCTCCGCTCTGTGGGATCTTCTAACATCCAAAGGCATCAATATTCAGAAGATAAAGCAGATCCGATGAGTTTTTATTTTTCGCCCTACCCGCGACTGGTTCAAATTTTCCAAAATATGACCAAATTGATTTCTTCAAAATAGCCCCCGAGACCCCCCCCAATTCAGCCGTCTCCGCTCTGTGGGATCTTCTAACATCCAAAGGCATCAATATTCAGAAGATAAAGCAGATCCGATGAGTTTTTATTTTTCGCCCTACCCGCGACTGGTTCAAATTTTCCAAAATATGACCAAATTGATTTCTTCAAAATAGCCCCCGAGACCCCCCCCAATTCAGCCGTCTCCGCTCTGTGGGATCTTCTAACATCCAAAGGCATCAATATTCAGAAGATAAAGCAGATCCGATGAGTTTTTATTTTTCGCCCTACCCGCGACTGGTTCAAATTTTCCAAAATATGACCAAATTGATTTCTTCAAAATAGCCCCCGAGACCCCCCCCAATTCAGCCGTCTCCGCTCTGTGGGATCTTCTAACATCCAAAGGCATCAATATTCAGAAGATAAAGCAGATCCGATGAGTTTTTATTTTTCGCCCTACCCGCGACTGGTTCAAATTTTCCAAAATATGACCAAATTGATTTCTTCAAAATAGCCCCCGAGACCCCCCCCAATTCAGCCGTCTCCGCTCTGTGGGATCTTCTAACATCCAAAGGCATCAATATTCAGAAGATAAAGCAGATCCGATGAGTTTTTATTTTTCGCCCTACCCGCGACTGGTTCAAATTTTCCAAAATATGACCAAATTGATTTCTTCAAAATAGCCCCCGAGACCCCCCCCAATTCAGCCGTCTCCGCTCTGTGGGATCTTCTAACATCCAAAGGCATCAATATTCAGAAGATAAAGCAGATCCGATGAGTTTTTATTTTTCGCCCTACCCGCGACTGGTTCAAATTTTCCAAAATATGACCAAATTGATTTCTTCAAAATAGCCCCCGAGACCCCCCCCAATTCAGCCGTCTCCGCTCTGTGGGATCTTCTAACATCCAAAGGCATCAATATTCAGAAGATAAAGCAGATCCGATGAGTTTTTATTTTTCGCCCTACCCGCGACTGGTTCAAATTTTCCAAAATATGACCAAATTGATTTCTTCAAAATAGCCCCCGAGACCCCCCCCAATTCAGCCGTCTCCGCTCTGTGGGATCTTCTAACATCCAAAGGCATCAATATTCAGAAGATAAAGCAGATCCGATGAGTTTTTATTTTTCGCCCTACCCGCGACTGGTTCAAATTTTCCAAAATATGACCAAATTGATTTCTTCAAAATAGCCCCCGAGACCCCCCCCAATTCAGCCGTCTCCGCTCTGTGGGATCTTCTAACATCCAAAGGCATCAATATTCAGAAGATAAAGCAGATCCGATGAGTTTTTATTTTTCGCCCTACCCGCGACTGGTTCAAATTTTCCAAAATATGACCAAATTGATTTCTTCAAAATAGCCCCCGAGACCCCCCCCAATTCAGCCGTCTCCGCTCTGTGGGATCTTCTAACATCCAAAGGCATCAATATTCAGAAGATAAAGCAGATCCGATGAGTTTTTATTTTTCGCCCTACCCGCGACTGGTTCAAATTTTCCAAAATATGACCAAATTGATTTCTTCAAAATAGCCCCCGAGACCCCCCCCAATTCAGCCGTCTCCGCTCTGTGGGATCTTCTAACATCCAAAGGCATCAATATTCAGAAGATAAAGCAGATCCGATGAGTTTTTATTTTTCGCCCTACCCGCGACTGGTTCAAATTTTCCAAAATATGACCAAATTGATTTCTTCAAAATAGCCCCCGAGACCCCCCCCAATTCAGCCGTCTCCGCTCTGTGGGATCTTCTAACATCCAAAGGCATCAATATTCAGAAGATAAAGCAGATCCGATGAGTTTTTATTTTTCGCCCTACCCGCGACTGGTTCAAATTTTCCAAAATATGACCAAATTGATTTCTTCAAAATAGCCCCCGAGACCCCCCCCAATTCAGCCGTCTCCGCTCTGTGGGATCTTCTAACATCCAAAGGCATCAATATTCAGAAGATAAAGCAGATCCGATGAGTTTTTATTTTTCGCCCTACCCGCGACTGGTTCAAATTTTCCAAAATATGACCAAATTGATTTCTTCAAAATAGCCCCCGAGACCCCCCCCAATTCAGCCGTCTCCGCTCTGTGGGATCTTCTAATAACATCCAAAGGCATCAATATTCAGAAGATAAAGCAGATCCGATGAGTTTTTATTTTTCGCCCTACCCGCGACTGGTTCAAATTTTCCAAAATATGACCAAATTGATTTCTTCAAAATAGCCCCCGAGACCCCCCCCAATTCAGCCGTCTCCGCTCTGTGGGATCTTCTAACATCCAAAGGCATCAATATTCAGAAGATAAAGCAGATCCGATGAGTTTTTATTTTTCGCCCTACCCGCGACTGGTTCAAATTTTCCAAAATATGACCAAATTGATTTCTTCAAAATAGCCCCCGAGACCCCCCCCAATTCAGCCGTCTCCGCTCTGTGGGATCTTCTAACATCCAAAGGCATCAATATTCAGAAGATAAAGCAGATCCGATGAGTTTTTATTTTTCGCCCTACCCGCGACTGGTTCAAATTTTCCAAAATATGACCAAATTGATTTCTTCAAAATAGCCCCCGAGACCCCCCCCAATTCAGCCGTCTCCGCTCTGTGGGATCTTCTAACATCCAAAGGCATCAATATTCAGAAGATAAAGCAGATCCGATGAGTTTTTATTTTTCGCCCTACCCGCGACTGGTTCAAATTTTCCAAAATATGACCAAATTGATTTCTTCAAAATAGCCCCCGAGACCCCCCCCAATTCAGCCGTCTCCGCTCTGTGGGATCTTCTAACATCCAAAGGCATCAATATTCAGAAGATAAAGCAGATCCGATGAGTTTTTATTTTTCGCCCTACCCGCGACTGGTTCAAATTTTCCAAAATATGACCAAATTGATTTCTTCAAAATAGCCCCCGAGACCCCCCCCAATTCAGCCGTCTCCGCTCTGTGGGATCTTCTAACATCCAAAGGCATCAATATTCAGAAGATAAAGCAGATCCGATGAGTTTTTATTTTTCGCCCTACCCGCGACTGGTTCAAATTTTCCAAAATATGACCAAATTGATTTCTTCAAAATAGCCCCCGAGACCCCCCCCAATTCAGCCGTCTCCGCTCTGTGGGATCTTCTAACATCCAAAGGCATCAATATTCAGAAGATAAAGCAGATCCGATGAGTTTTTATTTTTCGCCCTACCCGCGACTGGTTCAAATTTTCCAAAATATGACCAAATTGATTTCTTCAAAATAGCCCCCGAGACCCCCCCCAATTCAGCCGTCTCCGCTCTGTGGGATCTTCTAACATCCAAAGGCATCAATATTCAGAAGATAAAGCAGATCCGATGAGTTTTTATTTTTCGCCCTACCCGCGACTGGTTCAAATTTTCCAAAATATGACCAAATTGATTTCTTCAAAATAGCCCCCGAGACCCCCCCCAATTCAGCCGTCTCCGCTCTGTGGGATCTTCTAACATCCAAAGGCATCAATATTCAGAAGATAAAGCAGATCCGATGAGTTTTTATTTTTCGCCCTACCCGCGACTGGTTCAAATTTTCCAAAATATGACCAAATTGATTTCTTCAAAATAGCCCCCGAGACCCCCCCCAATTCAGCCGTCTCCGCTCTGTGGGATCTTCTAACATCCAAAGGCATCAATATTCAGAAGATAAAGCAGATCCGATGAGTTTTTATTTTTCGCCCTACCCGCGACTGGTTCAAATTTTCCAAAATATGACCAAATTGATTTCTTCAAAATAGCCCCCGAGACCCCCCCCAATTCAGCCGTCTCCGCTCTGTGGGATCTTCTAACATCCAAAGGCATCAATATTCAGAAGATAAAGCAGATCCGATGAGTTTTTATTTTTCGCCCTACCCGCGACTGGTTCAAATTTTCCAAAATATGACCAAATTGATTTCTTCAAAATAGCCCCCGAGACCCCCCCCAATTCAGCCGTCTCCGCTCTGTGGGATCTTCTAACATCCAAAGGCATCAATATTCAGAAGATAAAGCAGATCCGATGAGTTTTTATTTTTCGCCCTACCCGCGACTGGTTCAAATTTTCCAAAATATGACCAAATTGATTTCTTCAAAATAGCCCCCGAGACCCCCCCCAATTCAGCCGTCTCCGCTCTGTGGGATCTTCTAACATCCAAAGGCATCAATATTCAGAAGATAAAGCAGATCCGATGAGTTTTTATTTTTCGCCCTACCCGCGACTGGTTCAAATTTTCCAAAATATGACCAAATTGATTTCTTCAAAATAGCCCCCGAGACCCCCCCCAATTCAGCCGTCTCCGCTCTGTGGGATCTTCTAACATCCAAAGGCATCAATATTCAGAAGATAAAGCAGATCCGATGAGTTTTTATTTTTCGCCCTACCCGCGACTGGTTCAAATTTTCCAAAATATGACCAAATTGATTTCTTCAAAATAGCCCCCGAGACCCCCCCCAATTCAGCCGTCTCCGCTCTGTGGGATCTTCTAACATCCAAAGGCATCAATATTCAGAAGATAAAGCAGATCCGATGAGTTTTTATTTTTCGCCCTACCCGCGACTGGTTCAAATTTTCCAAAATATGACCAAATTGATTTCTTCAAAATAGCCCCCGAGACCCCCCCCAATTCAGCCGTCTCCGCTCTGTGGGATCTTCTAACATCCAAAGGCATCAATATTCAGAAGATAAAGCAGATCCGATGAGTTTTTATTTTTCGCCCTACCCGCGACTGGTTCAAATTTTCCAAAATATGACCAAATTGATTTCTTCAAAATAGCCCCCGAGACCCCCCCCAATTCAGCCGTCTCCGCTCTGTGGGATCTTCTAACATCCAAAGGCATCAATATTCAGAAGATAAAGCAGATCCGATGAGTTTTTATTTTTCGCCCTACCCGCGACTGGTTCAAATTTTCCAAAATATGACCAAATTGATTTCTTCAAAATAGCCCCCGAGACCCCCCCCAATTCAGCCGTCTCCGCTCTGTGGGATCTTCTAACATCCAAAGGCATCAATATTCAGAAGATAAAGCAGATCCGATGAGTTTTTATTTTTCGCCCTACCCGCGACTGGTTCAAATTTTCCAAAATATGACCAAATTGATTTCTTCAAAATAGCCCCCGAGACCCCCCCCAATTCAGCCGTCTCCGCTCTGTGGGATCTTCTAACATCCAAAGGCATCAATATTCAGAAGATAAAGCAGATCCGATGAGTTTTTATTTTTCGCCCTACCCGCGACTGGTTCAAATTTTCCAAAATATGACCAAATTGATTTCTTCAAAATAGCCCCCGAGACCCCCCCCAATTCAGCCGTCTCCGCTCTGTGGGATCTTCTAACATCCAAAGGCATCAATATTCAGAAGATAAAGCAGATCCGATGAGTTTTTATTTTTCGCCCTACCCGCGACTGGTTCAAATTTTCCAAAATATGACCAAATTGATTTCTTCAAAATAGCCCCCGAGACCCCCCCCAATTCAGCCGTCTCCGCTCTGTGGGATCTTCTAACATCCAAAGGCATCAATATTCAGAAGATAAAGCAGATCCGATGAGTTTTTATTTTTCGCCCTACCCGCGACTGGTTCAAATTTTCCAAAATATGACCAAATTGATTTCTTCAAAATAGCCCCCGAGACCCCCCCCAATTCAGCCGTCTCCGCTCTGTGGGATCTTCTAACATCCAAAGGCATCAATATTCAGAAGATAAAGCAGATCCGATGAGTTTTTATTTTTCGCCCTACCCGCGACTGGTTCAAATTTTCCAAAATATGACCAAATTGATTTCTTCAAAATAGCCCCCGAGACCCCCCCCAATTCAGCCGTCTCCGCTCTGTGGGATCTTCTAACATCCAAAGGCATCAATATTCAGAAGATAAAGCAGATCCGATGAGTTTTTATTTTTCGCCCTACCCGCGACTGGTTCAAATTTTCCAAAATATGACCAAATTGATTTCTTCAAAATAGCCCCCGAGACCCCCCCCAATTCAGCCGTCTCCGCTCTGTGGGATCTTCTAACATCCAAAGGCATCAATATTCAGAAGATAAAGCAGATCCGATGAGTTTTTATTTTTCGCCCTACCCGCGACTGGTTCAAATTTTCCAAAATATGACCAAATTGATTTCTTCAAAATAGCCCCCGAGACCCCCCCCAATTCAGCCGTCTCCGCTCTGTGGGATCTTCTAACATCCAAAGGCATCAATATTCAGAAGATAAAGCAGATCCGATGAGTTTTTATTTTTCGCCCTACCCGCGACTGGTTCAAATTTTCCAAAATATGACCAAATTGATTTCTTCAAAATAGCCCCCGAGACCCCCCCCAATTCAGCCGTCTCCGCTCTGTGGGATCTTCTAACATCCAAAGGCATCAATATTCAGAAGATAAAGCAGATCCGATGAGTTTTTATTTTTCGCCCTACCCGCGACTGGTTCAAATTTTCCAAAATATGACCAAATTGATTTCTTCAAAATAGCCCCCGAGACCCCCCCCAATTCAGCCGTCTCCGCTCTGTGGGATCTTCTAACATCCAAAGGCATCAATATTCAGAAGATAAAGCAGATCCGATGAGTTTTTATTTTTCGCCCTACCCGCGACTGGTTCAAATTTTCCAAAATATGACCAAATTGATTTCTTCAAAATAGCCCCCGAGACCCCCCCCAATTCAGCCGTCTCCGCTCTGTGGGATCTTCTAACATCCAAAGGCATCAATATTCAGAAGATAAAGCAGATCCGATGAGTTTTTATTTTTCGCCCTACCCGCGACTGGTTCAAATTTTCCAAAATATGACCAAATTGATTTCTTCAAAATAGCCCCCGAGACCCCCCCCAATTCAGCCGTCTCCGCTCTGTGGGATCTTCTAACATCCAAAGGCATCAATATTCAGAAGATAAAGCAGATCCGATGAGTTTTTATTTTTCGCCCTACCCGCGACTGGTTCAAATTTTCCAAAATATGACCAAATTGATTTCTTCAAAATAGCCCCCGAGACCCCCCCCAATTCAGCCGTCTCCGCTCTGTGGGATCTTCTAACATCCAAAGGCATCAATATTCAGAAGATAAAGCAGATCCGATGAGTTTTTATTTTTCGCCCTACCCGCGACTGGTTCAAATTTTCCAAAATATGACCAAATTGATTTCTTCAAAATAGCCCCCGAGACCCCCCCCAATTCAGCCGTCTCCGCTCTGTGGGATCTTCTAACATCCAAAGGCATCAATATTCAGAAGATAAAGCAGATCCGATGAGTTTTTATTTTTCGCCCTACCCGCGACTGGTTCAAATTTTCCAAAATATGACCAAATTGATTTCTTCAAAATAGCCCCCGAGACCCCCCCCAATTCAGCCGTCTCCGCTCTGTGGGATCTTCTAACATCCAAAGGCATCAATATTCAGAAGATAAAGCAGATCCGATGAGTTTTTATTTTTCGCCCTACCCGCGACTGGTTCAAATTTTCCAAAATATGACCAAATTGATTTCTTCAAAATAGCCCCCGAGACCCCCCCCAATTCAGCCGTCTCCGCTCTGTGGGATCTTCTAACATCCAAAGGCATCAATATTCAGAAGATAAAGCAGATCCGATGAGTTTTTATTTTTCGCCCTACCCGCGACTGGTTCAAATTTTCCAAAATATGACCAAATTGATTTCTTCAAAATAGCCCCCGAGACCCCCCCCAATTCAGCCGTCTCCGCTCTGTGGGATCTTCTAACATCCAAAGGCATCAATATTCAGAAGATAAAGCAGATCCGATGAGTTTTTATTTTTCGCCCTACCCGCGACTGGTTCAAATTTTCCAAAATATGACCAAATTGATTTCTTCAAAATAGCCCCCGAGACCCCCCCCAATTCAGCCGTCTCCGCTCTGTGGGATCTTCTAACATCCAAAGGCATCAATATTCAGAAGATAAAGCAGATCCGATGAGTTTTTATTTTTCGCCCTACCCGCGACTGGTTCAAATTTTCCAAAATATGACCAAATTGATTTCTTCAAAATAGCCCCCGAGACCCCCCCCAATTCAGCCGTCTCCGCTCTGTGGGATCTTCTAACATCCAAAGGCATCAATATTCAGAAGATAAAGCAGATCCGATGAGTTTTTATTTTTCGCCCTACCCGCGACTGGTTCAAATTTTCCAAAATATGACCAAATTGATTTCTTCAAAATAGCCCCCGAGACCCCCCCCAATTCAGCCGTCTCCGCTCTGTGGGATCTTCTAACATCCAAAGGCATCAATATTCAGAAGATAAAGCAGATCCGATGAGTTTTTATTTTTCGCCCTACCCGCGACTGGTTCAAATTTTCCAAAATATGACCAAATTGATTTCTTCAAAATAGCCCCCGAGACCCCCCCCAATTCAGCCGTCTCCGCTCTGTGGGATCTTCTAACATCCAAAGGCATCAATATTCAGAAGATAAAGCAGATCCGATGAGTTTTTATTTTTCGCCCTACCCGCGACTGGTTCAAATTTTCCAAAATATGACCAAATTGATTTCTTCAAAATAGCCCCCGAGACCCCCCCCAATTCAGCCGTCTCCGCTCTGTGGGATCTTCTAACATCCAAAGGCATCAATATTCAGAAGATAAAGCAGATCCGATGAGTTTTTATTTTTCGCCCTACCCGCGACTGGTTCAAATTTTCCAAAATATGACCAAATTGATTTCTTCAAAATAGCCCCCGAGACCCCCCCCAATTCAGCCGTCTCCGCTCTGTGGGATCTTCTAACATCCAAAGGCATCAATATTCAGAAGATAAAGCAGATCCGATGAGTTTTTATTTTTCGCCCTACCCGCGACTGGTTCAAATTTTCCAAAATATGACCAAATTGATTTCTTCAAAATAGCCCCCGAGACCCCCCCCAATTCAGCCGTCTCCGCTCTGTGGGATCTTCTAACATCCAAAGGCATCAATATTCAGAAGATAAAGCAGATCCGATGAGTTTTTATTTTTCGCCCTACCCGCGACTGGTTCAAATTTTCCAAAATATGACCAAATTGATTTCTTCAAAATAGCCCCCGAGACCCCCCCCAATTCAGCCGTCTCCGCTCTGTGGGATCTTCTAACATCCAAAGGCATCAATATTCAGAAGATAAAGCAGATCCGATGAGTTTTTATTTTTCGCCCTACCCGCGACTGGTTCAAATTTTCCAAAATATGACCAAATTGATTTCTTCAAAATAGCCCCCGAGACCCCCCCCAATTCAGCCGTCTCCGCTCTGTGGGATCTTCTAACATCCAAAGGCATCAATATTCAGAAGATAAAGCAGATCCGATGAGTTTTTATTTTTCGCCCTACCCGCGACTGGTTCAAATTTTCCAAAATATGACCAAATTGATTTCTTCAAAATAGCCCCCGAGACCCCCCCCAATTCAGCCGTCTCCGCTCTGTGGGATCTTCTAACATCCAAAGGCATCAATATTCAGAAGATAAAGCAGATCCGATGAGTTTTTATTTTTCGCCCTACCCGCGACTGGTTCAAATTTTCCAAAATATGACCAAATTGATTTCTTCAAAATAGCCCCCGAGACCCCCCCCAATTCAGCCGTCTCCGCTCTGTGGGATCTTCTAACATCCAAAGGCATCAATATTCAGAAGATAAAGCAGATCCGATGAGTTTTTATTTTTCGCCCTACCCGCGACTGGTTCAAATTTTCCAAAATATGACCAAATTGATTTCTTCAAAATAGCCCCCGAGACCCCCCCCAATTCAGCCGTCTCCGCTCTGTGGGATCTTCTAACATCCAAAGGCATCAATATTCAGAAGATAAAGCAGATCCGATGAGTTTTTATTTTTCGCCCTACCCGCGACTGGTTCAAATTTTCCAAAATATGACCAAATTGATTTCTTCAAAATAGCCCCCGAGACCCCCCCCAATTCAGCCGTCTCCGCTCTGTGGGATCTTCTAACATCCAAAGGCATCAATATTCAGAAGATAAAGCAGATCCGATGAGTTTTTATTTTTCGCCCTACCCGCGACTGGTTCAAATTTTCCAAAATATGACCAAATTGATTTCTTCAAAATAGCCCCCGAGACCCCCCCCAATTCAGCCGTCTCCGCTCTGTGGGATCTTCTAACATCCAAAGGCATCAATATTCAGAAGATAAAGCAGATCCGATGAGTTTTTATTTTTCGCCCTACCCGCGACTGGTTCAAATTTTCCAAAATATGACCAAATTGATTTCTTCAAAATAGCCCCCGAGACCCCCCCCAATTCAGCCGTCTCCGCTCTGTGGGATCTTCTAACATCCAAAGGCATCAATATTCAGAAGATAAAGCAGATCCGATGAGTTTTTATTTTTCGCCCTACCCGCGACTGGTTCAAATTTTCCAAAATATGACCAAATTGATTTCTTCAAAATAGCCCCCGAGACCCCCCCCAATTCAGCCGTCTCCGCTCTGTGGGATCTTCTAACATCCAAAGGCATCAATATTCAGAAGATAAAGCAGATCCGATGAGTTTTTATTTTTCGCCCTACCCGCGACTGGTTCAAATTTTCCAAAATATGACCAAATTGATTTCTTCAAAATAGCCCCCGAGACCCCCCCCAATTCAGCCGTCTCCGCTCTGTGGGATCTTCTAACATCCAAAGGCATCAATATTCAGAAGATAAAGCAGATCCGATGAGTTTTTATTTTTCGCCCTACCCGCGACTGGTTCAAATTTTCCAAAATATGACCAAATTGATTTCTTCAAAATAGCCCCCGAGACCCCCCCCAATTCAGCCGTCTCCGCTCTGTGGGATCTTCTAACATCCAAAGGCATCAATATTCAGAAGATAAAGCAGATCCGATGAGTTTTTATTTTTCGCCCTACCCGCGACTGGTTCAAATTTTCCAAAATATGACCAAATTGATTTCTTCAAAATAGCCCCCGAGACCCCCCCCAATTCAGCCGTCTCCGCTCTGTGGGATCTTCTAACATCCAAAGGCATCAATATTCAGAAGATAAAGCAGATCCGATGAGTTTTTATTTTTCGCCCTACCCGCGACTGGTTCAAATTTTCCAAAATATGACCAAATTGATTTCTTCAAAATAGCCCCCGAGACCCCCCCCAATTCAGCCGTCTCCGCTCTGTGGGATCTTCTAACATCCAAAGGCATCAATATTCAGAAGATAAAGCAGATCCGATGAGTTTTTATTTTTCGCCCTACCCGCGACTGGTTCAAATTTTCCAAAATATGACCAAATTGATTTCTTCAAAATAGCCCCCGAGACCCCCCCCAATTCAGCCGTCTCCGCTCTGTGGGATCTTCTAACATCCAAAGGCATCAATATTCAGAAGATAAAGCAGATCCGATGAGTTTTTATTTTTCGCCCTACCCGCGACTGGTTCAAATTTTCCAAAATATGACCAAATTGATTTCTTCAAAATAGCCCCCGAGACCCCCCCCAATTCAGCCGTCTCCGCTCTGTGGGATCTTCTAACATCCAAAGGCATCAATATTCAGAAGATAAAGCAGATCCGATGAGTTTTTATTTTTCGCCCTACCCGCGACTGGTTCAAATTTTCCAAAATATGACCAAATTGATTTCTTCTAAAATAGCCCCCGAGACCCCCCCCAATTCAGCCGTCTCCGCTCTGTGGGATCTTCTAACATCCAAAGGCATCAATATTCAGAAGATAAAGCAGATCCGATGAGTTTTTATTTTTCGCCCTACCCGCGACTGGTTCAAATTTTCCAAAATATGACCAAATTGATTTCTTCAAAATAGCCCCCGAGACCCCCCCCAATTCAGCCGTCTCCGCTCTGTGGGATCTTCTAACATCCAAAGGCATCAATATTCAGAAGATAAAGCAGATCCGATGAGTTTTTATTTTTCGCCCTACCCGCGACTGGTTCAAATTTTCCAAAATATGACCAAATTGATTTCTTCAAAATAGCCCCCGAGACCCCCCCCAATTCAGCCGTCTCCGCTCTGTGGGATCTTCTAACATCCAAAGGCATCAATATTCAGAAGATAAAGCAGATCCGATGAGTTTTTATTTTTCGCCCTACCCGCGACTGGTTCAAATTTTCCAAAATATGACCAAATTGATTTCTTCAAAATAGCCCCCGAGACCCCCCCCAATTCAGCCGTCTCCGCTCTGTGGGATCTTCTAACATCCAAAGGCATCAATATTCAGAAGATAAAGCAGATCCGATGAGTTTTTATTTTTCGCCCTACCCGCGACTGGTTCAAATTTTCCAAAATATGACCAAATTGATTTCTTCAAAATAGCCCCCGAGACCCCCCCCAATTCAGCCGTCTCCGCTCTGTGGGATCTTCTAACATCCAAAGGCATCAATATTCAGAAGATAAAGCAGATCCGATGAGTTTTTATTTTTCGCCCTACCCGCGACTGGTTCAAATTTTCCAAAATATGACCAAATTGATTTCTTCAAAATAGCCCCCGAGACCCCCCCCAATTCAGCCGTCTCCGCTCTGTGGGATCTTCTAACATCCAAAGGCATCAATATTCAGAAGATAAAGCAGATCCGATGAGTTTTTATTTTTCGCCCTACCCGCGACTGGTTCAAATTTTCCAAAATATGACCAAATTGATTTCTTCAAAATAGCCCCCGAGACCCCCCCCAATTCAGCCGTCTCCGCTCTGTGGGATCTTCTAACATCCAAAGGCATCAATATTCAGAAGATAAAGCAGATCCGATGAGTTTTTATTTTTCGCCCTACCCGCGACTGGTTCAAATTTTCCAAAATATGACCAAATTGATTTCTTCAAAATAGCCCCCGAGACCCCCCCCAATTCAGCCGTCTCCGCTCTGTGGGATCTTCTAACATCCAAAGGCATCAATATTCAGAAGATAAAGCAGATCCGATGAGTTTTTATTTTTCGCCCTACCCGCGACTGGTTCAAATTTTCCAAAATATGACCAAATTGATTTCTTCAAAATAGCCCCCGAGACCCCCCCCAATTCAGCCGTCTCCGCTCTGTGGGATCTTCTAACATCCAAAGGCATCAATATTCAGAAGATAAAGCAGATCCGATGAGTTTTTATTTTTCGCCCTACCCGCGACTGGTTCAAATTTTCCAAAATATGACCAAATTGATTTCTTCAAAATAGCCCCCGAGACCCCCCCCAATTCAGCCGTCTCCGCTCTGTGGGATCTTCTAACATCCAAAGGCATCAATATTCAGAAGATAAAGCAGATCCGATGAGTTTTTATTTTTCGCCCTACCCGCGACTGGTTCAAATTTTCCAAAATATGACCAAATTGATTTCTTCAAAATAGCCCCCGAGACCCCCCCCAATTCAGCCGTCTCCGCTCTGTGGGATCTTCTAACATCCAAAGGCATCAATATTCAGAAGATAAAGCAGATCCGATGAGTTTTTATTTTTCGCCCTACCCGCGACTGGTTCAAATTTTCCAAAATATGACCAAATTGATTTCTTCAAAATAGCCCCCGAGACCCCCCCCAATTCAGCCGTCTCCGCTCTGTGGGATCTTCTAACATCCAAAGGCATCAATATTCAGAAGATAAAGCAGATCCGATGAGTTTTTATTTTTCGCCCTACCCGCGACTGGTTCAAATTTTCCAAAATATGACCAAATTGATTTCTTCAAAATAGCCCCCGAGACCCCCCCCAATTCAGCCGTCTCCGCTCTGTGGGATCTTCTAACATCCAAAGGCATCAATATTCAGAAGATAAAGCAGATCCGATGAGTTTTTATTTTTCGCCCTACCCGCGACTGGTTCAAATTTTCCAAAATATGACCAAATTGATTTCTTCAAAATAGCCCCCGAGACCCCCCCCAATTCAGCCGTCTCCGCTCTGTGGGATCTTCTAACATCCAAAGGCATCAATATTCAGAAGATAAAGCAGATCCGATGAGTTTTTATTTTTCGCCCTACCCGCGACTGGTTCAAATTTTCCAAAATATGACCAAATTGATTTCTTCAAAATAGCCCCCGAGACCCCCCCCAATTCAGCCGTCTCCGCTCTGTGGGATCTTCTAACATCCAAAGGCATCAATATTCAGAAGATAAAGCAGATCCGATGAGTTTTTATTTTTCGCCCTACCCGCGACTGGTTCAAATTTTCCAAAATATGACCAAATTGATTTCTTCAAAATAGCCCCCGAGACCCCCCCCAATTCAGCCGTCTCCGCTCTGTGGGATCTTCTAACATCCAAAGGCATCAATATTCAGAAGATAAAGCAGATCCGATGAGTTTTTATTTTTCGCCCTACCCGCGACTGGTTCAAATTTTCCAAAATATGACCAAATTGATTTCTTCAAAATAGCCCCCGAGACCCCCCCCAATTCAGCCGTCTCCGCTCTGTGGGATCTTCTAACATCCAAAGGCATCAATATTCAGAAGATAAAGCAGATCCGATGAGTTTTTATTTTTCGCCCTACCCGCGACTGGTTCAAATTTTCCAAAATATGACCAAATTGATTTCTTCAAAATAGCCCCCGAGACCCCCCCCAATTCAGCCGTCTCCGCTCTGTGGGATCTTCTAACATCCAAAGGCATCAATATTCAGAAGATAAAGCAGATCCGATGAGTTTTTATTTTTCGCCCTACCCGCGACTGGTTCAAATTTTCCAAAATATGACCAAATTGATTTCTTCAAAATAGCCCCCGAGACCCCCCCCAATTCAGCCGTCTCCGCTCTGTGGGATCTTCTAACATCCAAAGGCATCAATATTCAGAAGATAAAGCAGATCCGATGAGTTTTTATTTTTCGCCCTACCCGCGACTGGTTCAAATTTTCCAAAATATGACCAAATTGATTTCTTCAAAATAGCCCCCGAGACCCCCCCCAATTCAGCCGTCTCCGCTCTGTGGGATCTTCTAACATCCAAAGGCATCAATATTCAGAAGATAAAGCAGATCCGATGAGTTTTTATTTTTCGCCCTACCCGCGACTGGTTCAAATTTTCCAAAATATGACCAAATTGATTTCTTCAAAATAGCCCCCGAGACCCCCCCCAATTCAGCCGTCTCCGCTCTGTGGGATCTTCTAACATCCAAAGGCATCAATATTCAGAAGATAAAGCAGATCCGATGAGTTTTTATTTTTCGCCCTACCCGCGACTGGTTCAAATTTTCCAAAATATGACCAAATTGATTTCTTCAAAATAGCCCCCGAGACCCCCCCCAATTCAGCCGTCTCCGCTCTGTGGGATCTTCTAACATCCAAAGGCATCAATATTCAGAAGATAAAGCAGATCCGATGAGTTTTTATTTTTCGCCCTACCCGCGACTGGTTCAAATTTTCCAAAATATGACCAAATTGATTTCTTCAAAATAGCCCCCGAGACCCCCCCCAATTCAGCCGTCTCCGCTCTGTGGGATCTTCTAACATCCAAAGGCATCAATATTCAGAAGATAAAGCAGATCCGATGAGTTTTTATTTTTCGCCCTACCCGCGACTGGTTCAAATTTTCCAAAATATGACCAAATTGATTTCTTCAAAATAGCCCCCGAGACCCCCCCCAATTCAGCCGTCTCCGCTCTGTGGGATCTTCTAACATCCAAAGGCATCAATATTCAGAAGATAAAGCAGATCCGATGAGTTTTTATTTTTCGCCCTACCCGCGACTGGTTCAAATTTTCCAAAATATGACCAAATTGATTTCTTCAAAATAGCCCCCGAGACCCCCCCCAATTCAGCCGTCTCCGCTCTGTGGGATCTTCTAACATCCAAAGGCATCAATATTCAGAAGATAAAGCAGATCCGATGAGTTTTTATTTTTCGCCCTACCCGCGACTGGTTCAAATTTTCCAAAATATGACCAAATTGATTTCTTCAAAATAGCCCCCGAGACCCCCCCCAATTCAGCCGTCTCCGCTCTGTGGGATCTTCTAACATCCAAAGGCATCAATATTCAGAAGATAAAGCAGATCCGATGAGTTTTTATTTTTCGCCCTACCCGCGACTGGTTCAAATTTTCCAAAATATGACCAAATTGATTTCTTCAAAATAGCCCCCGAGACCCCCCCCAATTCAGCCGTCTCCGCTCTGTGGGATCTTCTAACATCCAAAGGCATCAATATTCAGAAGATAAAGCAGATCCGATGAGTTTTTATTTTTCGCCCTACCCGCGACTGGTTCAAATTTTCCAAAATATGACCAAATTGATTTCTTCAAAATAGCCCCCGAGACCCCCCCCAATTCAGCCGTCTCCGCTCTGTGGGATCTTCTAACATCCAAAGGCATCAATATTCAGAAGATAAAGCAGATCCGATGAGTTTTTATTTTTCGCCCTACCCGCGACTGGTTCAAATTTTCCAAAATATGACCAAATTGATTTCTTCAAAATAGCCCCCGAGACCCCCCCCAATTCAGCCGTCTCCGCTCTGTGGGATCTTCTAACATCCAAAGGCATCAATATTCAGAAGATAAAGCAGATCCGATGAGTTTTTATTTTTCGCCCTACCCGCGACTGGTTCAAATTTTCCAAAATATGACCAAATTGATTTCTTCAAAATAGCCCCCGAGACCCCCCCCAATTCAGCCGTCTCCGCTCTGTGGGATCTTCTAACATCCAAAGGCATCAATATTCAGAAGATAAAGCAGATCCGATGAGTTTTTATTTTTCGCCCTACCCGCGACTGGTTCAAATTTTCCAAAATATGACCAAATTGATTTCTTCAAAATAGCCCCCGAGACCCCCCCCAATTCAGCCGTCTCCGCTCTGTGGGATCTTCTAACATCCAAAGGCATCAATATTCAGAAGATAAAGCAGATCCGATGAGTTTTTATTTTTCGCCCTACCCGCGACTGGTTCAAATTTTCCAAAATATGACCAAATTGATTTCTTCAAAATAGCCCCCGAGACCCCCCCCAATTCAGCCGTCTCCGCTCTGTGGGATCTTCTAACATCCAAAGGCATCAATATTCAGAAGATAAAGCAGATCCGATGAGTTTTTATTTTTCGCCCTACCCGCGACTGGTTCAAATTTTCCAAAATATGACCAAATTGATTTCTTCAAAATAGCCCCCGAGACCCCCCCCAATTCAGCCGTCTCCGCTCTGTGGGATCTTCTAACATCCAAAGGCATCAAT
The DNA here is from genome assembly GCF_037042905.1 of Lytechinus pictus. NCBI lineage: Eukaryota > Metazoa > Echinodermata > Echinoidea > Temnopleuroida > Toxopneustidae > Lytechinus > Lytechinus pictus. The sequence goes on along the minus strand of NW_026974187.1, from coordinate 105,866 downwards.
ATTCAGAAGATAAAGCAGATCCGATGAGTTTTTATTTTTCGCCCTACCCGCGACTGGTTCAAATTTTCCAAAATATGACCAAATTGATTTCTTCAAAATAGCCCCCGAGACCCCCCCCAATTCAGCCGTCTCCGCTCTGTGGGATCTTCTAACATCCAAAGGCATCAATATTCAGAAGATAAAGCAGATCCGATGAGTTTTTATTTTTCGCCCTACCCGCGACTGGTTCAAATTTTCCAAAATATGACCAAATTGATTTCTTCAAAATAGCCCCCGAGACCCCCCCCAATTCAGCCGTCTCCGCTCTGTGGGATCTTCTAACATCCAAAGGCATCAATATTCAGAAGATAAAGCAGATCCGATGAGTTTTTATTTTTCGCCCTACCCGCGACTGGTTCAAATTTTCCAAAATATGACCAAATTGATTTCTTCAAAATAGCCCCCGAGACCCCCCCCAATTCAGCCGTCTCCGCTCTGTGGGATCTTCTAACATCCAAAGGCATCAATATTCAGAAGATAAAGCAGATCCGATGAGTTTTTATTTTTCGCCCTACCCGCGACTGGTTCAAATTTTCCAAAATATGACCAAATTGATTTCTTCAAAATAGCCCCCGAGACCCCCCCCAATTCAGCCGTCTCCGCTCTGTGGGATCTTCTAACATCCAAAGGCATCAATATTCAGAAGATAAAGCAGATCCGATGAGTTTTTATTTTTCGCCCTACCCGCGACTGGTTCAAATTTTCCAAAATATGACCAAATTGATTTCTTCAAAATAGCCCCCGAGACCCCCCCCAATTCAGCCGTCTCCGCTCTGTGGGATCTTCTAACATCCAAAGGCATCAATATTCAGAAGATAAAGCAGATCCGATGAGTTTTTATTTTTCGCCCTACCCGCGACTGGTTCAAATTTTCCAAAATATGACCAAATTGATTTCTTCAAAATAGCCCCCGAGACCCCCCCCAATTCAGCCGTCTCCGCTCTGTGGGATCTTCTAACATCCAAAGGCATCAATATTCAGAAGATAAAGCAGATCCGATGAGTTTTTATTTTTCGCCCTACCCGCGACTGGTTCAAATTTTCCAAAATATGACCAAATTGATTTCTTCAAAATAGCCCCCGAGACCCCCCCCAATTCAGCCGTCTCCGCTCTGTGGGATCTTCTAACATCCAAAGGCATCAATATTCAGAAGATAAAGCAGATCCGATGAGTTTTTATTTTTCGCCCTACCCGCGACTGGTTCAAATTTTCCAAAATATGACCAAATTGATTTCTTCAAAATAGCCCCCGAGACCCCCCCCAATTCAGCCGTCTCCGCTCTGTGGGATCTTCTAACATCCAAAGGCATCAATATTCAGAAGATAAAGCAGATCCGATGAGTTTTTATTTTTCGCCCTACCCGCGACTGGTTCAAATTTTCCAAAATATGACCAAATTGATTTCTTCAAAATAGCCCCCGAGACCCCCCCCAATTCAGCCGTCTCCGCTCTGTGGGATCTTCTAACATCCAAAGGCATCAATATTCAGAAGATAAAGCAGATCCGATGAGTTTTTATTTTTCGCCCTACCCGCGACTGGTTCAAATTTTCCAAAATATGACCAAATTGATTTCTTCAAAATAGCCCCCGAGACCCCCCCCAATTCAGCCGTCTCCGCTCTGTGGGATCTTCTAACATCCAAAGGCATCAATATTCAGAAGATAAAGCAGATCCGATGAGTTTTTATTTTTCGCCCTACCCGCGACTGGTTCAAATTTTCCAAAATATGACCAAATTGATTTCTTCAAAATAGCCCCCGAGACCCCCCCCAATTCAGCCGTCTCCGCTCTGTGGGATCTTCTAACATCCAAAGGCATCAATATTCAGAAGATAAAGCAGATCCGATGAGTTTTTATTTTTCGCCCTACCCGCGACTGGTTCAAATTTTCCAAAATATGACCAAATTGATTTCTTCAAAATAGCCCCCGAGACCCCCCCCAATTCAGCCGTCTCCGCTCTGTGGGATCTTCTAACATCCAAAGGCATCAATATTCAGAAGATAAAGCAGATCCGATGAGTTTTTATTTTTCGCCCTACCCGCGACTGGTTCAAATTTTCCAAAATATGACCAAATTGATTTCTTCAAAATAGCCCCCGAGACCCCCCCCAATTCAGCCGTCTCCGCTCTGTGGGATCTTCTAACATCCAAAGGCATCAATATTCAGAAGATAAAGCAGATCCGATGAGTTTTTATTTTTCGCCCTACCCGCGACTGGTTCAAATTTTCCAAAATATGACCAAATTGATTTCTTCAAAATAGCCCCCGAGACCCCCCCCAATTCAGCCGTCTCCGCTCTGTGGGATCTTCTAACATCCAAAGGCATCAATATTCAGAAGATAAAGCAGATCCGATGAGTTTTTATTTTTCGCCCTACCCGCGACTGGTTCAAATTTTCCAAAATATGACCAAATTGATTTCTTCAAAATAGCCCCCGAGACCCCCCCCAATTCAGCCGTCTCCGCTCTGTGGGATCTTCTAACATCCAAAGGCATCAATATTCAGAAGATAAAGCAGATCCGATGAGTTTTTATTTTTCGCCCTACCCGCGACTGGTTCAAATTTTCCAAAATATGACCAAATTGATTTCTTCAAAATAGCCCCCGAGACCCCCCCCAATTCAGCCGTCTCCGCTCTGTGGGATCTTCTAACATCCAAAGGCATCAATATTCAGAAGATAAAGCAGATCCGATGAGTTTTTATTTTTCGCCCTACCCGCGACTGGTTCAAATTTTCCAAAATATGACCAAATTGATTTCTTCAAAATAGCCCCCGAGACCCCCCCCAATTCAGCCGTCTCCGCTCTGTGGGATCTTCTAACATCCAAAGGCATCAATATTCAGAAGATAAAGCAGATCCGATGAGTTTTTATTTTTCGCCCTACCCGCGACTGGTTCAAATTTTCCAAAATATGACCAAATTGATTTCTTCAAAATAGCCCCCGAGACCCCCCCCAATTCAGCCGTCTCCGCTCTGTGGGATCTTCTAACATCCAAAGGCATCAATATTCAGAAGATAAAGCAGATCCGATGAGTTTTTATTTTTCGCCCTACCCGCGACTGGTTCAAATTTTCCAAAATATGACCAAATTGATTTCTTCAAAATAGCCCCCGAGACCCCCCCCAATTCAGCCGTCTCCGCTCTGTGGGATCTTCTAACATCCAAAGGCATCAATATTCAGAAGATAAAGCAGATCCGATGAGTTTTTATTTTTCGCCCTACCCGCGACTGGTTCAAATTTTCCAAAATATGACCAAATTGATTTCTTCAAAATAGCCCCCGAGACCCCCCCCAATTCAGCCGTCTCCGCTCTGTGGGATCTTCTAACATCCAAAGGCATCAATATTCAGAAGATAAAGCAGATCCGATGAGTTTTTATTTTTCGCCCTACCCGCGACTGGTTCAAATTTTCCAAAATATGACCAAATTGATTTCTTCAAAATAGCCCCCGAGACCCCCCCCAATTCAGCCGTCTCCGCTCTGTGGGATCTTCTAACATCCAAAGGCATCAATATTCAGAAGATAAAGCAGATCCGATGAGTTTTTATTTTTCGCCCTACCCGCGACTGGTTCAAATTTTCCAAAATATGACCAAATTGATTTCTTCAAAATAGCCCCCGAGACCCCCCCCAATTCAGCCGTCTCCGCTCTGTGGGATCTTCTAACATCCAAAGGCATCAATATTCAGAAGATAAAGCAGATCCGATGAGTTTTTATTTTTCGCCCTACCCGCGACTGGTTCAAATTTTCCAAAATATGACCAAATTGATTTCTTCAAAATAGCCCCCGAGACCCCCCCCAATTCAGCCGTCTCCGCTCTGTGGGATCTTCTAACATCCAAAGGCATCAATATTCAGAAGATAAAGCAGATCCGATGAGTTTTTATTTTTCGCCCTACCCGCGACTGGTTCAAATTTTCCAAAATATGACCAAATTGATTTCTTCAAAATAGCCCCCGAGACCCCCCCCAATTCAGCCGTCTCCGCTCTGTGGGATCTTCTAACATCCAAAGGCATCAATATTCAGAAGATAAAGCAGATCCGATGAGTTTTTATTTTTCGCCCTACCCGCGACTGGTTCAAATTTTCCAAAATATGACCAAATTGATTTCTTCAAAATAGCCCCCGAGACCCCCCCCAATTCAGCCGTCTCCGCTCTGTGGGATCTTCTAACATCCAAAGGCATCAATATTCAGAAGATAAAGCAGATCCGATGAGTTTTTATTTTTCGCCCTACCCGCGACTGGTTCAAATTTTCCAAAATATGACCAAATTGATTTCTTCAAAATAGCCCCCGAGACCCCCCCCAATTCAGCCGTCTCCGCTCTGTGGGATCTTCTAACATCCAAAGGCATCAATATTCAGAAGATAAAGCAGATCCGATGAGTTTTTATTTTTCGCCCTACCCGCGACTGGTTCAAATTTTCCAAAATATGACCAAATTGATTTCTTCAAAATAGCCCCCGAGACCCCCCCCAATTCAGCCGTCTCCGCTCTGTGGGATCTTCTAACATCCAAAGGCATCAATATTCAGAAGATAAAGCAGATCCGATGAGTTTTTATTTTTCGCCCTACCCGCGACTGGTTCAAATTTTCCAAAATATGACCAAATTGATTTCTTCAAAATAGCCCCCGAGACCCCCCCCAATTCAGCCGTCTCCGCTCTGTGGGATCTTCTAACATCCAAAGGCATCAATATTCAGAAGATAAAGCAGATCCGATGAGTTTTTATTTTTCGCCCTACCCGCGACTGGTTCAAATTTTCCAAAATATGACCAAATTGATTTCTTCAAAATAGCCCCCGAGACCCCCCCCAATTCAGCCGTCTCCGCTCTGTGGGATCTTCTAACATCCAAAGGCATCAATATTCAGAAGATAAAGCAGATCCGATGAGTTTTTATTTTTCGCCCTACCCGCGACTGGTTCAAATTTTCCAAAATATGACCAAATTGATTTCTTCAAAATAGCCCCCGAGACCCCCCCCAATTCAGCCGTCTCCGCTCTGTGGGATCTTCTAACATCCAAAGGCATCAATATTCAGAAGATAAAGCAGATCCGATGAGTTTTTATTTTTCGCCCTACCCGCGACTGGTTCAAATTTTCCAAAATATGACCAAATTGATTTCTTCAAAATAGCCCCCGAGACCCCCCCCAATTCAGCCGTCTCCGCTCTGTGGGATCTTCTAACATCCAAAGGCATCAATATTCAGAAGATAAAGCAGATCCGATGAGTTTTTATTTTTCGCCCTACCCGCGACTGGTTCAAATTTTCCAAAATATGACCAAATTGATTTCTTCAAAATAGCCCCCGAGACCCCCCCCAATTCAGCCGTCTCCGCTCTGTGGGATCTTCTAACATCCAAAGGCATCAATATTCAGAAGATAAAGCAGATCCGATGAGTTTTTATTTTTCGCCCTACCCGCGACTGGTTCAAATTTTCCAAAATATGACCAAATTGATTTCTTCAAAATAGCCCCCGAGACCCCCCCCAATTCAGCCGTCTCCGCTCTGTGGGATCTTCTAACATCCAAAGGCATCAATATTCAGAAGATAAAGCAGATCCGATGAGTTTTTATTTTTCGCCCTACCCGCGACTGGTTCAAATTTTCCAAAATATGACCAAATTGATTTCTTCAAAATAGCCCCCGAGACCCCCCCCAATTCAGCCGTCTCCGCTCTGTGGGATCTTCTAACATCCAAAGGCATCAATATTCAGAAGATAAAGCAGATCCGATGAGTTTTTATTTTTCGCCCTACCCGCGACTGGTTCAAATTTTCCAAAATATGACCAAATTGATTTCTTCAAAATAGCCCCCGAGACCCCCCCCAATTCAGCCGTCTCCGCTCTGTGGGATCTTCTAACATCCAAAGGCATCAATATTCAGAAGATAAAGCAGATCCGATGAGTTTTTATTTTTCGCCCTACCCGCGACTGGTTCAAATTTTCCAAAATATGACCAAATTGATTTCTTCAAAATAGCCCCCGAGACCCCCCCCAATTCAGCCGTCTCCGCTCTGTGGGATCTTCTAACATCCAAAGGCATCAATATTCAGAAGATAAAGCAGATCCGATGAGTTTTTATTTTTCGCCCTACCCGCGACTGGTTCAAATTTTCCAAAATATGACCAAATTGATTTCTTCAAAATAGCCCCCGAGACCCCCCCCAATTCAGCCGTCTCCGCTCTGTGGGATCTTCTAACATCCAAAGGCATCAATATTCAGAAGATAAAGCAGATCCGATGAGTTTTTATTTTTCGCCCTACCCGCGACTGGTTCAAATTTTCCAAAATATGACCAAATTGATTTCTTCAAAATAGCCCCCGAGACCCCCCCCAATTCAGCCGTCTCCGCTCTGTGGGATCTTCTAACATCCAAAGGCATCAATATTCAGAAGATAAAGCAGATCCGATGAGTTTTTATTTTTCGCCCTACCCGCGACTGGTTCAAATTTTCCAAAATATGACCAAATTGATTTCTTCAAAATAGCCCCCGAGACCCCCCCCAATTCAGCCGTCTCCGCTCTGTGGGATCTTCTAACATCCAAAGGCATCAATATTCAGAAGATAAAGCAGATCCGATGAGTTTTTATTTTTCGCCCTACCCGCGACTGGTTCAAATTTTCCAAAATATGACCAAATTGATTTCTTCAAAATAGCCCCCGAGACCCCCCCCAATTCAGCCGTCTCCGCTCTGTGGGATCTTCTAACATCCAAAGGCATCAATATTCAGAAGATAAAGCAGATCCGATGAGTTTTTATTTTTCGCCCTACCCGCGACTGGTTCAAATTTTCCAAAATATGACCAAATTGATTTCTTCAAAATAGCCCCCGAGACCCCCCCCAATTCAGCCGTCTCCGCTCTGTGGGATCTTCTAACATCCAAAGGCATCAATATTCAGAAGATAAAGCAGATCCGATGAGTTTTTATTTTTCGCCCTACCCGCGACTGGTTCAAATTTTCCAAAATATGACCAAATTGATTTCTTCAAAATAGCCCCCGAGACCCCCCCCAATTCAGCCGTCTCCGCTCTGTGGGATCTTCTAACATCCAAAGGCATCAATATTCAGAAGATAAAGCAGATCCGATGAGTTTTTATTTTTCGCCCTACCCGCGACTGGTTCAAATTTTCCAAAATATGACCAAATTGATTTCTTCAAAATAGCCCCCGAGACCCCCCCCAATTCAGCCGTCTCCGCTCTGTGGGATCTTCTAACATCCAAAGGCATCAATATTCAGAAGATAAAGCAGATCCGATGAGTTTTTATTTTTCGCCCTACCCGCGACTGGTTCAAATTTTCCAAAATATGACCAAATTGATTTCTTCAAAATAGCCCCCGAGACCCCCCCCAATTCAGCCGTCTCCGCTCTGTGGGATCTTCTAACATCCAAAGGCATCAATATTCAGAAGATAAAGCAGATCCGATGAGTTTTTATTTTTCGCCCTACCCGCGACTGGTTCAAATTTTCCAAAATATGACCAAATTGATTTCTTCAAAATAGCCCCCGAGACCCCCCCCAATTCAGCCGTCTCCGCTCTGTGGGATCTTCTAACATCCAAAGGCATCAATATTCAGAAGATAAAGCAGATCCGATGAGTTTTTATTTTTCGCCCTACCCGCGACTGGTTCAAATTTTCCAAAATATGACCAAATTGATTTCTTCAAAATAGCCCCCGAGACCCCCCCCAATTCAGCCGTCTCCGCTCTGTGGGATCTTCTAACATCCAAAGGCATCAATATTCAGAAGATAAAGCAGATCCGATGAGTTTTTATTTTTCGCCCTACCCGCGACTGGTTCAAATTTTCCAAAATATGACCAAATTGATTTCTTCAAAATAGCCCCCGAGACCCCCCCCAATTCAGCCGTCTCCGCTCTGTGGGATCTTCTAACATCCAAAGGCATCAATATTCAGAAGATAAAGCAGATCCGATGAGTTTTTATTTTTCGCCCTACCCGCGACTGGTTCAAATTTTCCAAAATATGACCAAATTGATTTCTTCAAAATAGCCCCCGAGACCCCCCCCAATTCAGCCGTCTCCGCTCTGTGGGATCTTCTAACATCCAAAGGCATCAATATTCAGAAGATAAAGCAGATCCGATGAGTTTTTATTTTTCGCCCTACCCGCGACTGGTTCAAATTTTCCAAAATATGACCAAATTGATTTCTTCAAAATAGCCCCCGAGACCCCCCCCAATTCAGCCGTCTCCGCTCTGTGGGATCTTCTAACATCCAAAGGCATCAATATTCAGAAGATAAAGCAGATCCGATGAGTTTTTATTTTTCGCCCTACCCGCGACTGGTTCAAATTTTCCAAAATATGACCAAATTGATTTCTTCAAAATAGCCCCCGAGACCCCCCCCAATTCAGCCGTCTCCGCTCTGTGGGATCTTCTAACATCCAAAGGCATCAATATTCAGAAGATAAAGCAGATCCGATGAGTTTTTATTTTTCGCCCTACCCGCGACTGGTTCAAATTTTCCAAAATATGACCAAATTGATTTCTTCAAAATAGCCCCCGAGACCCCCCCCAATTCAGCCGTCTCCGCTCTGTGGGATCTTCTAACATCCAAAGGCATCAATATTCAGAAGATAAAGCAGATCCGATGAGTTTTTATTTTTCGCCCTACCCGCGACTGGTTCAAATTTTCCAAAATATGACCAAATTGATTTCTTCAAAATAGCCCCCGAGACCCCCCCCAATTCAGCCGTCTCCGCTCTGTGGGATCTTCTAATCCAAAGGCATCAATATTCAGAAGATAAAGCAGATCCGATGAGTTTTTATTTTTCGCCCTACCCGCGACTGGTTCAAATTTTCCAAAATATGACCAAATTGATTTCTTCAAAATAGCCCCCGAGACCCCCCCCAATTCAGCCGTCTCCGCTCTGTGGGATCTTCTAACATCCAAAGGCATCAATATTCAGAAGATAAAGCAGATCCGATGAGTTTTTATTTTTCGCCCTACCCGCGACTGGTTCAAATTTTCCAAAATATGACCAAATTGATTTCTTCAAAATAGCCCCCGAGACCCCCCCCAATTCAGCCGTCTCCGCTCTGTGGGATCTTCTAACATCCAAAGGCATCAATATTCAGAAGATAAAGCAGATCCGATGAGTTTTTATTTTTCGCCCTACCCGCGACTGGTTCAAATTTTCCAAAATATGACCAAATTGATTTCTTCAAAATAGCCCCCGAGACCCCCCCCAATTCAGCCGTCTCCGCTCTGTGGGATCTTCTAACATCCAAAGGCATCAATATTCAGAAGATAAAGCAGATCCGATGAGTTTTTATTTTTCGCCCTACCCGCGACTGGTTCAAATTTTCCAAAATATGACCAAATTGATTTCTTCAAAATAGCCCCCGAGACCCCCCCCAATTCAGCCGTCTCCGCTCTGTGGGATCTTCTAACATCCAAAGGCATCAATATTCAGAAGATAAAGCAGATCCGATGAGTTTTTATTTTTCGCCCTACCCGCGACTGGTTCAAATTTTCCAAAATATGACCAAATTGATTTCTTCAAAATAGCCCCCGAGACCCCCCCCAATTCAGCCGTCTCCGCTCTGTGGGATCTTCTAACATCCAAAGGCATCAATATTCAGAAGATAAAGCAGATCCGATGAGTTTTTATTTTTCGCCCTACCCGCGACTGGTTCAAATTTTCCAAAATATGACCAAATTGATTTCTTCAAAATAGCCCCCGAGACCCCCCCCAATTCAGCCGTCTCCGCTCTGTGGGATCTTCTAACATCCAAAGGCATCAATATTCAGAAGATAAAGCAGATCCGATGAGTTTTTATTTTTCGCCCTACCCGCGACTGGTTCAAATTTTCCAAAATATGACCAAATTGATTTCTTCAAAATAGCCCCCGAGACCCCCCCCAATTCAGCCGTCTCCGCTCTGTGGGATCTTCTAACATCCAAAGGCATCAATATTCAGAAGATAAAGCAGATCCGATGAGTTTTTATTTTTCGCCCTACCCGCGACTGGTTCAAATTTTCCAAAATATGACCAAATTGATTTCTTCAAAATAGCCCCCGAGACCCCCCCCAATTCAGCCGTCTCCGCTCTGTGGGATCTTCTAACATCCAAAGGCATCAATATTCAGAAGATAAAGCAGATCCGATGAGTTTTTATTTTTCGCCCTACCCGCGACTGGTTCAAATTTTCCAAAATATGACCAAATTGATTTCTTCAAAATAGCCCCCGAGACCCCCCCCAATTCAGCCGTCTCCGCTCTGTGGGATCTTCTAACATCCAAAGGCATCAATATTCAGAAGATAAAGCAGATCCGATGAGTTTTTATTTTTCGCCCTACCCGCGACTGGTTCAAATTTTCCAAAATATGACCAAATTGATTTCTTCAAAATAGCCCCCGAGACCCCCCCCAATTCAGCCGTCTCCGCTCTGTGGGATCTTCTAACATCCAAAGGCATCAATATTCAGAAGATAAAGCAGATCCGATGAGTTTTTATTTTTCGCCCTACCCGCGACTGGTTCAAATTTTCCAAAATATGACCAAATTGATTTCTTCAAAATAGCCCCCGAGACCCCCCCCAATTCAGCCGTCTCCGCTCTGTGGGATCTTCTAACATCCAAAGGCATCAATATTCAGAAGATAAAGCAGATCCGATGAGTTTTTATTTTTCGCCCTACCCGCGACTGGTTCAAATTTTCCAAAATATGACCAAATTGATTTCTTCAAAATAGCCCCCGAGACCCCCCCCAATTCAGCCGTCTCCGCTCTGTGGGATCTTCTAACATCCAAAGGCATCAATATTCAGAAGATAAAGCAGATCCGATGAGTTTTTATTTTTCGCCCTACCCGCGACTGGTTCAAATTTTCCAAAATATGACCAAATTGATTTCTTCAAAATAGCCCCCGAGACCCCCCCCAATTCAGCCGTCTCCGCTCTGTGGGATCTTTCTAACATCCAAAGGCATCAATATTCAGAAGATAAAGCAGATCCGATGAGTTTTTATTTTTCGCCCTACCCTCGACTGGTTCAAATTTTCCAAAATATGACCAAAATTGATTTCTTCAAAATAGCCTTTTATTTTTCGCCCTACCCGCGACTGAGTTCAAATTTTCCAAAATATGACCAAATTGATTTCTTCAAAATAGCATAAAGCAGATCCGATGAGTTTTTATTTTTCGCCCTACCCGCGACTGGTTCAAATTTTCCAAAATATGACCAAATTGATTTCTTCAAAATAGCCCCCGAGACCCCCCCCAATTCAGCCGTCTCCGCTCTGTGGGATCTTCTAACATCCAAAGGCATCAATATTCAGAAGATAAAGCAGATCCGATGAGTTTTTATTTTTCGCCCTACCCGCGACTGGTTCAAATTTTCCAAAATATGACCAAATTGATTTCTTCAAAATAGCCCCCGAGACCCCCCCCAATTCAGCCGTCTCCGCTCTGTGGGATCTTCTAACATCCAAAGGCATCAATATTCAGAAGATAAAGCAGATCCGATGAGTTTTTATTTTTCGCCCTACCCGCGACTGGTTCAAATTTTCCAAAATATGACCAAATTGATTTCTTCAAAATAGCCCCCGAGACCCCCCCCAATTCAGCCGTCTCCGCTCTGTGGGATCTTCTAACATCCAAAGGCATCAATATTCAGAAGATAAAGCAGATCCGATGAGTTTTTATTTTTCGCCCTACCCGCGACTGGTTCAAATTTTCCAAAATATGACCAAATTGATTTCTTCAAAATAGCCCCCGAGACCCCCCCCAATTCAGCCGTCTCCGCTCTGTGGGATCTTCTAACATCCAAAGGCATCAATATTCAGAAGATAAAGCAGATCCGATGAGTTTTTATTTTTCGCCCTACCCGCGACTGGTTCAAATTTTCCAAAATATGACCAAATTGATTTCTTCAAAATAGCCCCCGAGACCCCCCCCAATTCAGCCGTCTCCGCTCTGTGGGATCTTCTAACATCCAAAGGCATCAATATTCAGAAGATAAAGCAGATCCGATGAGTTTTTATTTTTCGCCCTACCCGCGACTGGTTCAAATTTTCCAAAATATGACCAAATTGATTTCTTCAAAATAGCCCCCGAGACCCCCCCCAATTCAGCCGTCTCCGCTCTGTGGGATCTTCTAACATCCAAAGGCATCAATATTCAGAAGATAAAGCAGATCCGATGAGTTTTTATTTTTCGCCCTACCCGCGACTGGTTCAAATTTTCCAAAATATGACCAAATTGATTTCTTCAAAATAGCCCCCGAGACCCCCCCCAATTCAGCCGTCTCCGCTCTGTGGGATCTTCTAACATCCAAAGGCATCAATATTCAGAAGATAAAGCAGATCCGATGAGTTTTTATTTTTCGCCCTACCCGCGACTGGTTCAAATTTTCCAAAATATGACCAAATTGATTTCTTCAAAATAGCCCCCGAGACCCCCCCCAATTCAGCCGTCTCCGCTCTGTGGGATCTTCTAACATCCAAAGGCATCAATATTCAGAAGATAAAGCAGATCCGATGAGTTTTTATTTTTCGCCCTACCCGCGACTGGTTCAAATTTTCCAAAATATGACCAAATTGATTTCTTCAAAATAGCCCCCGAGACCCCCCCCAATTCAGCCGTCTCCGCTCTGTGGGATCTTCTAACATCCAAAGGCATCAATATTCAGAAGATAAAGCAGATCCGATGAGTTTTTATTTTTCGCCCTACCCGCGACTGGTTCAAATTTTCCAAAATATGACCAAATTGATTTCTTCAAAATAGCCCCCGAGACCCCCCCCAATTCAGCCGTCTCCGCTCTGTGGGATCTTCTAACATCCAAAGGCATCAATATTCAGAAGATAAAGCAGATCCGATGAGTTTTTATTTTTCGCCCTACCCGCGACTGGTTCAAATTTTCCAAAATATGACCAAATTGATTTCTTCAAAATAGCCCCCGAGACCCCCCCCAATTCAGCCGTCTCCGCTCTGTGGGATCTTCTAACATCCAAAGGCATCAATATTCAGAAGATAAAGCAGATCCGATGAGTTTTTATTTTTCGCCCTACCCGCGACTGGTTCAAATTTTCCAAAATATGACCAAATTGATTTCTTCAAAATAGCCCCCGAGACCCCCCCCAATTCAGCCGTCTCCGCTCTGTGGGATCTTCTAACATCCAAAGGCATCAATATTCAGAAGATAAAGCAGATCCGATGAGTTTTTATTTTTCGCCCTACCCGCGACTGGTTCAAATTTTCCAAAATATGACCAAATTGATTTCTTCAAAATAGCCCCCGAGACCCCCCCCAATTCAGCCGTCTCCGCTCTGTGGGATCTTCTAACATCCAAAGGCATCAATATTCAGAAGATAAAGCAGATCCGATGAGTTTTTATTTTTCGCCCTACCCGCGACTGGTTCAAATTTTCCAAAATATGACCAAATTGATTTCTTCAAAATAGCCCCCGAGACCCCCCCCAATTCAGCCGTCTCCGCTCTGTGGGATCTTCTAACATCCAAAGGCATCAATATTCAGAAGATAAAGCAGATCCGATGAGTTTTTATTTTTCGCCCTACCCGCGACTGGTTCAAATTTTCCAAAATATGACCAAATTGATTTCTTCAAAATAGCCCCCGAGACCCCCCCCAATTCAGCCGTCTCCGCTCTGTGGGATCTTCTAACATCCAAAGGCATCAATATTCAGAAGATAAAGCAGATCCGATGAGTTTTTATTTTTCGCCCTACCCGCGACTGGTTCAAATTTTCCAAAATATGACCAAATTGATTTCTTCAAAATAGCCCCCGAGACCCCCCCCAATTCAGCCGTCTCCGCTCTGTGGGATCTTCTAACATCCAAAGGCATCAATATTCAGAAGATAAAGCAGATCCGATGAGTTTTTATTTTTCGCCCTACCCGCGACTGGTTCAAATTTTCCAAAATATGACCAAATTGATTTCTTCAAAATAGCCCCCGAGACCCCCCCCAATTCAGCCGTCTCCGCTCTGTGGGATCTTCTAACATCCAAAGGCATCAATATTCAGAAGATAAAGCAGATCCGATGAGTTTTTATTTTTCGCCCTACCCGCGACTGGTTCAAATTTTCCAAAATATGACCAAATTGATTTCTTCAAAATAGCCCCCGAGACCCCCCCCAATTCAGCCGTCTCCGCTCTGTGGGATCTTCTAACATCCAAAGGCATCAATATTCAGAAGATAAAGCAGATCCGATGAGTTTTTATTTTTCGCCCTACCCGCGACTGGTTCAAATTTTCCAAAATATGACCAAATTGATTTCTTCAAAATAGCCCCCGAGACCCCCCCCAATTCAGCCGTCTCCGCTCTGTGGGATCTTCTAACATCCAAAGGCATCAATATTCAGAAGATAAAGCAGATCCGATGAGTTTTTATTTTTCGCCCTACCCGCGACTGGTTCAAATTTTCCAAAATATGACCAAATTGATTTCTTCAAAATAGCCCCCGAGACCCCCCCCAATTCAGCCGTCTCCGCTCTGTGGGATCTTCTAACATCCAAAGGCATCAATATTCAGAAGATAAAGCAGATCCGATGAGTTTTTATTTTTCGCCCTACCCGCGACTGGTTCAAATTTTCCAAAATATGACCAAATTGATTTCTTCAAAATAGCCCCCGAGACCCCCCCCAATTCAGCCGTCTCCGCTCTGTGGGATCTTCTAACATCCAAAGGCATCAATATTCAGAAGATAAAGCAGATCCGATGAGTTTTTATTTTTCGCCCTACCCGCGACTGGTTCAAATTTTCCAAAATATGACCAAATTGATTTCTTCAAAATAGCCCCCGAGACCCCCCCCAATTCAGCCGTCTCCGCTCTGTGGGATCTTCTAACATCCAAAGGCATCAATATTCAGAAGATAAAGCAGATCCGATGAGTTTTTATTTTTCGCCCTACCCGCGACTGGTTCAAATTTTCCAAAATATGACCAAATTGATTTCTTCAAAATAGCCCCCGAGACCCCCCCCAATTCAGCCGTCTCCGCTCTGTGGGATCTTCTAACATCCAAAGGCATCAATATTCAGAAGATAAAGCAGATCCGATGAGTTTTTATTTTTCGCCCTACCCGCGACTGGTTCAAATTTTCCAAAATATGACCAAATTGATTTCTTCAAAATAGCCCCCGAGACCCCCCCCAATTCAGCCGTCTCCGCTCTGTGGGATCTTCTAACATCCAAAGGCATCAATATTCAGAAGATAAAGCAGATCCGATGAGTTTTTATTTTTCGCCCTACCCGCGACTGGTTCAAATTTTCCAAAATATGACCAAATTGATTTCTTCAAAATAGCCCCCGAGACCCCCCCCAATTCAGCCGTCTCCGCTCTGTGGGATCTTCTAACATCCAAAGGCATCAATATTCAGAAGATAAAGCAGATCCGATGAGTTTTTATTTTTCGCCCTACCCGCGACTGGTTCAAATTTTCCAAAATATGACCAAATTGATTTCTTCAAAATAGCCCCCGAGACCCCCCCCAATTCAGCCGTCTCCGCTCTGTGGGATCTTCTAACATCCAAAGGCATCAATATTCAGAAGATAAAGCAGATCCGATGAGTTTTTATTTTTCGCCCTACCCGCGACTGGTTCAAATTTTCCAAAATATGACCAAATTGATTTCTTCAAAATAGCCCCCGAGACCCCCCCCAATTCAGCCGTCTCCGCTCTGTGGGATCTTCTAACATCCAAAGGCATCAATATTCAGAAGATAAAGCAGATCCGATGAGTTTTTATTTTTCGCCCTACCCGCGACTGGTTCAAATTTTCCAAAATATGACCAAATTGATTTCTTCAAAATAGCCCCCGAGACCCCCCCCAATTCAGCCGTCTCCGCTCTGTGGGATCTTCTAACATCCAAAGGCATCAATATTCAGAAGATAAAGCAGATCCGATGAGTTTTTATTTTTCGCCCTACCCGCGACTGGTTCAAATTTTCCAAAATATGACCAAATTGATTTCTTCAAAATAGCCCCCGAGACCCCCCCCAATTCAGCCGTCTCCGCTCTGTGGGATCTTCTAACATCCAAAGGCATCAATATTCAGAAGATAAAGCAGATCCGATGAGTTTTTATTTTTCGCCCTACCCGCGACTGGTTCAAATTTTCCAAAATATGACCAAATTGATTTCTTCAAAATAGCCCCCGAGACCCCCCCCAATTCAGCCGTCTCCGCTCTGTGGGATCTTCTAACATCCAAAGGCATCAATATTCAGAAGATAAAGCAGATCCGATGAGTTTTTATTTTTCGCCCTACCCGCGACTGGTTCAAATTTTCCAAAATATGACCAAATTGATTTCTTCAAAATAGCCCCCGAGACCCCCCCCAATTCAGCCGTCTCCGCTCTGTGGGATCTTCTAACATCCAAAGGCATCAATATTCAGAAGATAAAGCAGATCCGATGAGTTTTTATTTTTCGCCCTACCCGCGACTGGTTCAAATTTTCCAAAATATGACCAAATTGATTTCTTCAAAATAGCCCCCGAGACCCCCCCCAATTCAGCCGTCTCCGCTCTGTGGGATCTTCTAACATCCAAAGGCATCAATATTCAGAAGATAAAGCAGATCCGATGAGTTTTTATTTTTCGCCCTACCCGCGACTGGTTCAAATTTTCCAAAATATGACCAAATTGATTTCTTCAAAATAGCCCCCGAGACCCCCCCCAATTCAGCCGTCTCCGCTCTGTGGGATCTTCTAACATCCAAAGGCATCAATATTCAGAAGATAAAGCAGATCCGATGAGTTTTTATTTTTCGCCCTACCCGCGACTGGTTCAAATTTTCCAAAATATGACCAAATTGATTTCTTCAAAATAGCCCCCGAGACCCCCCCCAATTCAGCCGTCTCCGCTCTGTGGGATCTTCTAACATCCAAAGGCATCAATATTCAGAAGATAAAGCAGATCCGATGAGTTTTTATTTTTCGCCCTACCCGCGACTGGTTCAAATTTTCCAAAATATGACCAAATTGATTTCTTCAAAATAGCCCCCGAGACCCCCCCCAATTCAGCCGTCTCCGCTCTGTGGGATCTTCTAACATCCAAAGGCATCAATATTCAGAAGATAAAGCAGATCCGATGAGTTTTTATTTTTCGCCCTACCCGCGACTGGTTCAAATTTTCCAAAATATGACCAAATTGATTTCTTCAAAATAGCCCCCGAGACCCCCCCCAATTCAGCCGTCTCCGCTCTGTGGGATCTTCTAACATCCAAAGGCATCAATATTCAGAAGATAAAGCAGATCCGATGAGTTTTTATTTTTCGCCCTACCCGCGACTGGTTCAAATTTTCCAAAATATGACCAAATTGATTTCTTCAAAATAGCCCCCGAGACCCCCCCCAATTCAGCCGTCTCCGCTCTGTGGGATCTTCTAACATCCAAAGGCATCAATATTCAGAAGATAAAGCAGATCCGATGAGTTTTTATTTTTCGCCCTACCCGCGACTGGTTCAAATTTTCCAAAATATGACCAAATTGATTTCTTCAAAATAGCCCCCGAGACCCCCCCCAATTCAGCCGTCTCCGCTCTGTGGGATCTTCTAACATCCAAAGGCATCAATATTCAGAAGATAAAGCAGATCCGATGAGTTTTTATTTTTCGCCCTACCCGCGACTGGTTCAAATTTTCCAAAATATGACCAAATTGATTTCTTCAAAATAGCCCCCGAGACCCCCCCCAATTCAGCCGTCTCCGCTCTGTGGGATCTTCTAACATCCAAAGGCATCAATATTCAGAAGATAAAGCAGATCCGATGAGTTTTTATTTTTCGCCCTACCCGCGACTGGTTCAAATTTTCCAAAATATGACCAAATTGATTTCTTCAAAATAGCCCCCGAGACCCCCCCCAATTCAGCCGTCTCCGCTCTGTGGGATCTTCTAACATCCAAAGGCATCAATATTCAGAAGATAAAGCAGATCCGATGAGTTTTTATTTTTCGCCCTACCCGCGACTGGTTCAAATTTTCCAAAATATGACCAAATTGATTTCTTCAAAATAGCCCCCGAGACCCCCCCCAATTCAGCCGTCTCCGCTCTGTGGGATCTTCTAACATCCAAAGGCATCAATATTCAGAAGATAAAGCAGATCCGATGAGTTTTTATTTTTCGCCCTACCCGCGACTGGTTCAAATTTTCCAAAATATGACCAAATTGATTTCTTCAAAATAGCCCCCGAGACCCCCCCCAATTCAGCCGTCTCCGCTCTGTGGGATCTTCTAACATCCAAAGGCATCAATATTCAGAAGATAAAGCAGATCCGATGAGTTTTTATTTTTCGCCCTACCCGCGACTGGTTCAAATTTTCCAAAATATGACCAAATTGATTTCTTCAAAATAGCCCCCGAGACCCCCCCCAATTCAGCCGTCTCCGCTCTGTGGGATCTTCTAACATCCAAAGGCATCAATATTCAGAAGATAAAGCAGATCCGATGAGTTTTTATTTTTCGCCCTACCCGCGACTGGTTCAAATTTTCCAAAATATGACCAAATTGATTTCTTCAAAATAGCCCCCGAGACCCCCCCCAATTCAGCCGTCTCCGCTCTGTGGGATCTTCTAACATCCAAAGGCATCAATATTCAGAAGATAAAGCAGATCCGATGAGTTTTTATTTTTCGCCCTACCCGCGACTGGTTCAAATTTTCCAAAATATGACCAAATTGATTTCTTCAAAATAGCCCCCGAGACCCCCCCCAATTCAGCCGTCTCCGCTCTGTGGGATCTTCTAACATCCAAAGGCATCAATATTCAGAAGATAAAGCAGATCCGATGAGTTTTTATTTTTCGCCCTACCCGCGACTGGTTCAAATTTTCCAAAATATGACCAAATTGATTTCTTCAAAATAGCCCCCGAGACCCCCCCCAATTCAGCCGTCTCCGCTCTGTGGGATCTTCTAACATCCAAAGGCATCAATATTCAGAAGATAAAGCAGATCCGATGAGTTTTTATTTTTCGCCCTACCCGCGACTGGTTCAAATTTTCCAAAATATGACCAAATTGATTTCTTCAAAATAGCCCCCGAGACCCCCCCCAATTCAGCCGTCTCCGCTCTGTGGGATCTTCTAACATCCAAAGGCATCAATATTCAGAAGATAAAGCAGATCCGATGAGTTTTTATTTTTCGCCCTACCCGCGACTGGTTCAAATTTTCCAAAATATGACCAAATTGATTTCTTCAAAATAGCCCCCGAGACCCCCCCCAATTCAGCCGTCTCCGCTCTGTGGGATCTTCTAACATCCAAAGGCATCAATATTCAGAAGATAAAGCAGATCCGATGAGTTTTTATTTTTCGCCCTACCCGCGACTGGTTCAAATTTTCCAAAATATGACCAAATTGATTTCTTCAAAATAGCCCCCGAGACCCCCCCCAATTCAGCCGTCTCCGCTCTGTGGGATCTTCTAACATCCAAAGGCATCAATATTCAGAAGATAAAGCAGATCCGATGAGTTTTTATTTTTCGCCCTACCCGCGACTGGTTCAAATTTTCCAAAATATGACCAAATTGATTTCTTCAAAATAGCCCCCGAGACCCCCCCCAATTCAGCCGTCTCCGCTCTGTGGGATCTTCTAACATCCAAAGGCATCAATATTCAGAAGATAAAGCAGATCCGATGAGTTTTTATTTTTCGCCCTACCCGCGACTGGTTCAAATTTTCCAAAATATGACCAAATTGATTTCTTCAAAATAGCCCCCGAGACCCCCCCCAATTCAGCCGTCTCCGCTCTGTGGGATCTTCTAACATCCAAAGGCATCAATATTCAGAAGATAAAGCAGATCCGATGAGTTTTTATTTTTCGCCCTACCCGCGACTGGTTCAAATTTTCCAAAATATGACCAA
Source organism: Lytechinus pictus (assembly GCF_037042905.1). NCBI lineage: Eukaryota > Metazoa > Echinodermata > Echinoidea > Temnopleuroida > Toxopneustidae > Lytechinus > Lytechinus pictus. Next base: position 86,012 of record NW_026974187.1, on the reverse strand, counting down.
ATTGATTTCTTCAAAATAGCCCCCGAGACCCCCCCCAATTCAGCCGTCTCCGCTCTGTGGGATCTTCTAACATCCAAAGGCATCAATATTCAGAAGATAAAGCAGATCCGATGAGTTTTTATTTTTCGCCCTACCCGCGACTGGTTCAAATTTTCCAAAATATGACCAAATTGATTTCTTCAAAATAGCCCCCGAGACCCCCCCCAATTCAGCCGTCTCCGCTCTGTGGGATCTTCTAACATCCAAAGGCATCAATATTCAGAAGATAAAGCAGATCCGATGAGTTTTTATTTTTCGCCCTACCCGCGACTGGTTCAAATTTTCCAAAATATGACCAAATTGATTTCTTCAAAATAGCCCCCGAGACCCCCCCCAATTCAGCCGTCTCCGCTCTGTGGGATCTTCTAACATCCAAAGGCATCAATATTCAGAAGATAAAGCAGATCCGATGAGTTTTTATTTTTCGCCCTACCCGCGACTGGTTCAAATTTTCCAAAATATGACCAAATTGATTTCTTCAAAATAGCCCCCGAGACCCCCCCCAATTCAGCCGTCTCCGCTCTGTGGGATCTTCTAACATCCAAAGGCATCAATATTCAGAAGATAAAGCAGATCCGATGAGTTTTTATTTTTCGCCCTACCCGCGACTGGTTCAAATTTTCCAAAATATGACCAAATTGATTTCTTCAAAATAGCCCCCGAGACCCCCCCCAATTCAGCCGTCTCCGCTCTGTGGGATCTTCTAACATCCAAAGGCATCAATATTCAGAAGATAAAGCAGATCCGATGAGTTTTTATTTTTCGCCCTACCCGCGACTGGTTCAAATTTTCCAAAATATGACCAAATTGATTTCTTCAAAATAGCCCCCGAGACCCCCCCCAATTCAGCCGTCTCCGCTCTGTGGGATCTTCTAACATCCAAAGGCATCAATATTCAGAAGATAAAGCAGATCCGATGAGTTTTTATTTTTCGCCCTACCCGCGACTGGTTCAAATTTTCCAAAATATGACCAAATTGATTTCTTCAAAATAGCCCCCGAGACCCCCCCCAATTCAGCCGTCTCCGCTCTGTGGGATCTTCTAACATCCAAAGGCATCAATATTCAGAAGATAAAGCAGATCCGATGAGTTTTTATTTTTCGCCCTACCCGCGACTGGTTCAAATTTTCCAAAATATGACCAAATTGATTTCTTCAAAATAGCCCCCGAGACCCCCCCCAATTCAGCCGTCTCCGCTCTGTGGGATCTTCTAACATCCAAAGGCATCAATATTCAGAAGATAAAGCAGATCCGATGAGTTTTTATTTTTCGCCCTACCCGCGACTGGTTCAAATTTTCCAAAATATGACCAAATTGATTTCTTCAAAATAGCCCCCGAGACCCCCCCCAATTCAGCCGTCTCCGCTCTGTGGGATCTTCTAACATCCAAAGGCATCAATATTCAGAAGATAAAGCAGATCCGATGAGTTTTTATTTTTCGCCCTACCCGCGACTGGTTCAAATTTTCCAAAATATGACCAAATTGATTTCTTCAAAATAGCCCCCGAGACCCCCCCCAATTCAGCCGTCTCCGCTCTGTGGGATCTTCTAACATCCAAAGGCATCAATATTCAGAAGATAAAGCAGATCCGATGAGTTTTTATTTTTCGCCCTACCCGCGACTGGTTCAAATTTTCCAAAATATGACCAAATTGATTTCTTCAAAATAGCCCCCGAGACCCCCCCCAATTCAGCCGTCTCCGCTCTGTGGGATCTTCTAACATCCAAAGGCATCAATATTCAGAAGATAAAGCAGATCCGATGAGTTTTTATTTTTCGCCCTACCCGCGACTGGTTCAAATTTTCCAAAATATGACCAAATTGATTTCTTCAAAATAGCCCCCGAGACCCCCCCCAATTCAGCCGTCTCCGCTCTGTGGGATCTTCTAACATCCAAAGGCATCGTATCTATGGTGTGCGATTTCTAGATGAATAGCCCCCGAGACCCCCCCCAATTCAGCCGTCTCCCGCTCTGTGGGGATCTTCTAACATCCAAAGGCATCATAGCCCCCGAGACCCCCCCCAATTCAGCCGTCTCCGCTCTGTGGGATCTTCTAACATCCAAAGGCATCAATATTCAGAAGATAAAGCAGATCCGATGAGTTTTTATTTTTCGCCCTACCCGCGACTGGTTCAAATTTTCCAAAATATGACCAAATTGATTTCTTCAAAATAGCCCCCGAGACCCCCCCCAATTCAGCCGTCTCCGCTCTGTGGGATCTTCTAACATCCAAAGGCATCAATATTCAGAAGATAAAGCAGATCCGATGAGTTTTTATTTTTCGCCCTACCCGCGACTGGTTCAAATTTTCCAAAATATGACCAAATTGATTTCTTCAAAATAGCCCCCGAGACCCCCCCCAATTCAGCCGTCTCCGCTCTGTGGGATCTTCTAACATCCAAAGGCATCAATATTCAGAAGATAAAGCAGATCCGATGAGTTTTTATTTTTCGCCCTACCCGCGACTGGTTCAAATTTTCCAAAATATGACCAAATTGATTTCTTCAAAATAGCCCCCGAGACCCCCCCCAATTCAGCCGTCTCCGCTCTGTGGGATCTTCTAACATCCAAAGGCATCAATATTCAGAAGATAAAGCAGATCCGATGAGTTTTTATTTTTCGCCCTACCCGCGACTGGTTCAAATTTTCCAAAATATGACCAAATTGATTTCTTCAAAATAGCCCCCGAGACCCCCCCCAATTCAGCCGTCTCCGCTCTGTGGGATCTTCTAACATCCAAAGGCATCAATATTCAGAAGATAAAGCAGATCCGATGAGTTTTTATTTTTCGCCCTACCCGCGACTGGTTCAAATTTTCCAAAATATGACCAAATTGATTTCTTCAAAATAGCCCCCGAGACCCCCCCCAATTCAGCCGTCTCCGCTCTGTGGGATCTTCTAACATCCAAAGGCATCAATATTCAGAAGATAAAGCAGATCCGATGAGTTTTTATTTTTCGCCCTACCCGCGACTGGTTCAAATTTTCCAAAATATGACCAAATTGATTTCTTCAAAATAGCCCCCGAGACCCCCCCCAATTCAGCCGTCTCCGCTCTGTGGGATCTTCTAACATCCAAAGGCATCAATATTCAGAAGATAAAGCAGATCCGATGAGTTTTTATTTTTCGCCCTACCCGCGACTGGTTCAAATTTTCCAAAATATGACCAAATTGATTTCTTCAAAATAGCCCCCGAGACCCCCCCCAATTCAGCCGTCTCCGCTCTGTGGGATCTTCTAACATCCAAAGGCATCAATATTCAGAAGATAAAGCAGATCCGATGAGTTTTTATTTTTCGCCCTACCCGCGACTGGTTCAAATTTTCCAAAATATGACCAAATTGATTTCTTCAAAATAGCCCCCGAGACCCCCCCCAATTCAGCCGTCTCCGCTCTGTGGGATCTTCTAACATCCAAAGGCATCAATATTCAGAAGATAAAGCAGATCCGATGAGTTTTTATTTTTCGCCCTACCCGCGACTGGTTCAAATTTTCCAAAATATGACCAAATTGATTTCTTCAAAATAGCCCCCGAGACCCCCCCCAATTCAGCCGTCTCCGCTCTGTGGGATCTTCTAACATCCAAAGGCATCAATATTCAGAAGATAAAGCAGATCCGATGAGTTTTTATTTTTCGCCCTACCCGCGACTGGTTCAAATTTTCCAAAATATGACCAAATTGATTTCTTCAAAATAGCCCCCGAGACCCCCCCCAATTCAGCCGTCTCCGCTCTGTGGGATCTTCTAACATCCAAAGGCATCAATATTCAGAAGATAAAGCAGATCCGATGAGTTTTTATTTTTCGCCCTACCCGCGACTGGTTCAAATTTTCCAAAATATGACCAAATTGATTTCTTCAAAATAGCCCCCGAGACCCCCCCCAATTCAGCCGTCTCCGCTCTGTGGGATCTTCTAACATCCAAAGGCATCAATATTCAGAAGATAAAGCAGATCCGATGAGTTTTTATTTTTCGCCCTACCCGCGACTGGTTCAAATTTTCCAAAATATGACCAAATTGATTTCTTCAAAATAGCCCCCGAGACCCCCCCCAATTCAGCCGTCTCCGCTCTGTGGGATCTTCTAACATCCAAAGGCATCAATATTCAGAAGATAAAGCAGATCCGATGAGTTTTTATTTTTCGCCCTACCCGCGACTGGTTCAAATTTTCCAAAATATGACCAAATTGATTTCTTCAAAATAGCCCCCGAGACCCCCCCCAATTCAGCCGTCTCCGCTCTGTGGGATCTTCTAACATCCAAAGGCATCAATATTCAGAAGATAAAGCAGATCCGATGAGTTTTTATTTTTCGCCCTACCCGCGACTGGTTCAAATTTTCCAAAATATGACCAAATTGATTTCTTCAAAATAGCCCCCGAGACCCCCCCCAATTCAGCCGTCTCCGCTCTGTGGGATCTTCTAACATCCAAAGGCATCAATATTCAGAAGATAAAGCAGATCCGATGAGTTTTTATTTTTCGCCCTACCCGCGACTGGTTCAAATTTTCCAAAATATGACCAAATTGATTTCTTCAAAATAGCCCCCGAGACCCCCCCCAATTCAGCCGTCTCCGCTCTGTGGGATCTTCTAACATCCAAAGGCATCAATATTCAGAAGATAAAGCAGATCCGATGAGTTTTTATTTTTCGCCCTACCCGCGACTGGTTCAAATTTTCCAAAATATGACCAAATTGATTTCTTCAAAATAGCCCCCGAGACCCCCCCCAATTCAGCCGTCTCCGCTCTGTGGGATCTTCTAACATCCAAAGGCATCAATATTCAGAAGATAAAGCAGATCCGATGAGTTTTTATTTTTCGCCCTACCCGCGACTGGTTCAAATTTTCCAAAATATGACCAAATTGATTTCTTCAAAATAGCCCCCGAGACCCCCCCCAATTCAGCCGTCTCCGCTCTGTGGGATCTTCTAACATCCAAAGGCATCAATATTCAGAAGATAAAGCAGATCCGATGAGTTTTTATTTTTCGCCCTACCCGCGACTGGTTCAAATTTTCCAAAATAGACCAAATTGATTTCTTCAAAATAGCCCCCGAGACCCCCCCCAATTCAGCCGTCTCCGCTCTGTGGGATCTTCTAACATCCAAAGGCATCAATATTCAGAAGATAAAGCAGATCCGATGAGTTTTTATTTTTCGCCCTACCCGCGACTGGTTCAAATTTTCCAAAATAATGACCAAATTGATTTCTTCAAAATAGCCCCCGAGACCCCCCCCAATTCAGCCGTCTCCGCTCTGTGGGATCTTCTAACATCCAAAGGCATCAATATTCAGAAGATAAAGCAGATCCGATGAGTTTTTATTTTTCGCCCTACCCGCGACTGGTTCAAATTTTCCAAAATATGACCAAATTGTGATTTCTTCAAAATAGCCCCCGAGACCCCCCCCAATTCAGCCGTCTCCGCTCTGTGGGATCTTCTAACATCCAAAGGCATCAATATTCAGAAGATAAAGCAGATCCGATGAGTTTTTATTTTTCGCCCTACCCGCGACTGGTTCAAATTTTCCAAAATATGACCAAATTGATTTCTTCAAAATAGCCCCCGAGACCCCCCCCAATTCAGCCGTCTCCGCTCTGTGGGATCTTCTAACATCCAAAGGCATCAATATTCAGAAGATAAAGCAGATCCGATGAGTTTTTATTTTTCGCCCTACCCGCGACTGGTTCAAATTTTCCAAAATATGACCAAATTGATTTCTTCAAAATAGCCCCCGAGACCCCCCCCAATTCAGCCGTCTCCGCTCTGTGGGATCTTCTAACATCCAAAGGCATCAATATTCAGAAGATAAAGCAGATCCGATGAGTTTTTATTTTTCGCCCTACCCGCGACTGGTTCAAATTTTCCAAAATATGACCAAATTGATTTCTTCAAAATAGCCCCCGAGACCCCCCCCAATTCAGCCGTCTCCGCTCTGTGGGATCTTCTAACATCCAAAGGCATCAATATTCAGAAGATAAAGCAGATCCGATGAGTTTTTATTTTTCGCCCTACCCGCGACTGGTTCAAATTTTCCAAAATATGACCAAATTGATTTCTTCAAAATAGCCCCCGAGACCCCCCCCAATTCAGCCGTCTCCGCTCTGTGGGATCTTCTAACATCCAAAGGCATCAATATTCAGAAGATAAAGCAGATCCGATGAGTTTTTATTTTTCGCCCTACCCGCGACTGGTTCAAATTTTCCAAAATATGACCAAATTGATTTCTTCAAAATAGCCCCCGAGACCCCCCCCAATTCAGCCGTCTCCGCTCTGTGGGATCTTCTAACATCCAAAGGCATCAATATTCAGAAGATAAAGCAGATCCGATGAGTTTTTATTTTTCGCCCTACCCGCGACTGGTTCAAATTTTCCAAAATATGACCAAATTGATTTCTTCAAAATAGCCCCCGAGACCCCCCCCAATTCAGCCGTCTCCGCTCTGTGGGATCTTCTAACATCCAAAGGCATCAATATTCAGAAGATAAAGCAGATCCGATGAGTTTTTATTTTTCGCCCTACCCGCGACTGGTTCAAATTTTCCAAAATATGACCAAATTGATTTCTTCAAAATAGCCCCCGAGACCCCCCCCAATTCAGCCGTCTCCGCTCTGTGGGATCTTCTAACATCCAAAGGCATCAATATTCAGAAGATAAAGCAGATCCGATGAGTTTTTATTTTTCGCCCTACCCGCGACTGGTTCAAATTTTCCAAAATATGACCAAATTGATTTCTTCAAAATAGCCCCCGAGACCCCCCCCAATTCAGCCGTCTCCGCTCTGTGGGATCTTCTAACATCCAAAGGCATCAATATTCAGAAGATAAAGCAGATCCGATGAGTTTTTATTTTTCGCCCTACCCGCGACTGGTTCAAATTTTCCAAAATATGACCAAATTGATTTCTTCAAAATAGCCCCCGAGACCCCCCCCAATTCAGCCGTCTCCGCTCTGTGGGATCTTCTAACATCCAAAGGCATCAATATTCAGAAGATAAAGCAGATCCGATGAGTTTTTATTTTTCGCCCTACCCGCGACTGGTTCAAATTTTCCAAAATATGACCAAATTGATTTCTTCAAAATAGCCCCCGAGACCCCCCCCAATTCAGCCGTCTCCGCTCTGTGGGATCTTCTAACATCCAAAGGCATCAATATTCAGAAGATAAAGCAGATCCGATGAGTTTTTATTTTTCGCCCTACCCGCGACTGGTTCAAATTTTCCAAAATATGACCAAATTGATTTCTTCAAAATAGCCCCCGAGACCCCCCCCAATTCAGCCGTCTCCGCTCTGTGGGATCTTCTAACATCCAAAGGCATCAATATTCAGAAGATAAAGCAGATCCGATGAGTTTTTATTTTTCGCCCTACCCGCGACTGGTTCAAATTTTCCAAAATATGACCAAATTGATTTCTTCAAAATAGCCCCCGAGACCCCCCCCAATTCAGCCGTCTCCGCTCTGTGGGATCTTCTAACATCCAAAGGCATCAATATTCAGAAGATAAAGCAGATCCGATGAGTTTTTATTTTTCGCCCTACCCGCGACTGGTTCAAATTTTCCAAAATATGACCAAATTGATTTCTTCAAAATAGCCCCCGAGACCCCCCCCAATTCAGCCGTCTCCGCTCTGTGGGATCTTCTAACATCCAAAGGCATCAATATTCAGAAGATAAAGCAGATCCGATGAGTTTTTATTTTTCGCCCTACCCGCGACTGGTTCAAATTTTCCAAAATATGACCAAATTGATTTCTTCAAAATAGCCCCCGAGACCCCCCCCAATTCAGCCGTCTCCGCTCTGTGGGATCTTCTAACATCCAAAGGCATCAATATTCAGAAGATAAAGCAGATCCGATGAGTTTTTATTTTTCGCCCTACCCGCGACTGGTTCAAATTTTCCAAAATATGACCAAATTGATTTCTTCAAAATAGCCCCCGAGACCCCCCCCAATTCAGCCGTCTCCGCTCTGTGGGATCTTCTAACATCCAAAGGCATCAATATTCAGAAGATAAAGCAGATCCGATGAGTTTTTATTTTTCGCCCTACCCGCGACTGGTTCAAATTTTCCAAAATATGACCAAATTGATTTCTTCAAAATAGCCCCCGAGACCCCCCCCAATTCAGCCGTCTCCGCTCTGTGGGATCTTCTAACATCCAAAGGCATCAATATTCAGAAGATAAAGCAGATCCGATGAGTTTTTATTTTTCGCCCTACCCGCGACTGGTTCAAATTTTCCAAAATATGACCAAATTGATTTCTTCAAAATAGCCCCCGAGACCCCCCCCAATTCAGCCGTCTCCGCTCTGTGGGATCTTCTAACATCCAAAGGCATCAATATTCAGAAGATAAAGCAGATCCGATGAGTTTTTATTTTTCGCCCTACCCGCGACTGGTTCAAATTTTCCAAAATATGACCAAATTGATTTCTTCAAAATAGCCCCCGAGACCCCCCCCAATTCAGCCGTCTCCGCTCTGTGGGATCTTCTAACATCCAAAGGCATCAATATTCAGAAGATAAAGCAGATCCGATGAGTTTTTATTTTTCGCCCTACCCGCGACTGGTTCAAATTTTCCAAAATATGACCAAATTGATTTCTTCAAAATAGCCCCCGAGACCCCCCCCAATTCAGCCGTCTCCGCTCTGTGGGATCTTCTAACATCCAAAGGCATCAATATTCAGAAGATAAAGCAGATCCGATGAGTTTTTATTTTTCGCCCTACCCGCGACTGGTTCAAATTTTCCAAAATATGACCAAATTGATTTCTTCAAAATAGCCCCCGAGACCCCCCCCAATTCAGCCGTCTCCGCTCTGTGGGATCTTCTAACATCCAAAGGCATCAATATTCAGAAGATAAAGCAGATCCGATGAGTTTTTATTTTTCGCCCTACCCGCGACTGGTTCAAATTTTCCAAAATATGACCAAATTGATTTCTTCAAAATAGCCCCCGAGACCCCCCCCAATTCAGCCGTCTCCGCTCTGTGGGATCTTCTAACATCCAAAGGCATCAATATTCAGAAGATAAAGCAGATCCGATGAGTTTTTATTTTTCGCCCTACCCGCGACTGGTTCAAATTTTCCAAAATATGACCAAATTGATTTCTTCAAAATAGCCCCCGAGACCCCCCCCAATTCAGCCGTCTCCGCTCTGTGGGATCTTCTAACATCCAAAGGCATCAATATTCAGAAGATAAAGCAGATCCGATGAGTTTTTATTTTTCGCCCTACCCGCGACTGGTTCAAATTTTCCAAAATATGACCAAATTGATTTCTTCAAAATAGCCCCCGAGACCCCCCCCAATTCAGCCGTCTCCGCTCTGTGGGATCTTCTAACATCCAAAGGCATCAATATTCAGAAGATAAAGCAGATCCGATGAGTTTTTATTTTTCGCCCTACCCGCGACTGGTTCAAATTTTCCAAAATATGACCAAATTGATTTCTTCAAAATAGCCCCCGAGACCCCCCCCAATTCAGCCGTCTCCGCTCTGTGGGATCTTCTAACATCCAAAGGCATCAATATTCAGAAGATAAAGCAGATCCGATGAGTTTTTATTTTTCGCCCTACCCGCGACTGGTTCAAATTTTCCAAAATATGACCAAATTGATTTCTTCAAAATAGCCCCCGAGACCCCCCCCAATTCAGCCGTCTCCGCTCTGTGGGATCTTCTAACATCCAAAGGCATCAATATTCAGAAGATAAAGCAGATCCGATGAGTTTTTATTTTTCGCCCTACCCGCGACTGGTTCAAATTTTCCAAAATATGACCAAATTGATTTCTTCAAAATAGCCCCCGAGACCCCCCCCAATTCAGCCGTCTCCGCTCTGTGGGATCTTCTAACATCCAAAGGCATCAATATTCAGAAGATAAAGCAGATCCGATGAGTTTTTATTTTTCGCCCTACCCGCGACTGGTTCAAATTTTCCAAAATATGACCAAATTGATTTCTTCAAAATAGCCCCCGAGACCCCCCCCAATTCAGCCGTCTCCGCTCTGTGGGATCTTCTAACATCCAAAGGCATCAATATTCAGAAGATAAAGCAGATCCGATGAGTTTTTATTTTTCGCCCTACCCGCGACTGGTTCAAATTTTCCAAAATATGACCAAATTGATTTCTTCAAAATAGCCCCCGAGACCCCCCCCAATTCAGCCGTCTCCGCTCTGTGGGATCTTCTAACATCCAAAGGCATCAATATTCAGAAGATAAAGCAGATCCGATGAGTTTTTATTTTTCGCCCTACCCGCGACTGGTTCAAATTTTCCAAAATATGACCAAATTGATTTCTTCAAAATAGCCCCCGAGACCCCCCCCAATTCAGCCGTCTCCGCTCTGTGGGATCTTCTAACATCCAAAGGCATCAATATTCAGAAGATAAAGCAGATCCGATGAGTTTTTATTTTTCGCCCTACCCGCGACTGGTTCAAATTTTCCAAAATATGACCAAATTGATTTCTTCAAAATAGCCCCCGAGACCCCCCCCAATTCAGCCGTCTCCGCTCTGTGGGATCTTCTAACATCCAAAGGCATCAATATTCAGAAGATAAAGCAGATCCGATGAGTTTTTATTTTTCGCCCTACCCGCGACTGGTTCAAATTTTCCAAAATATGACCAAATTGATTTCTTCAAAATAGCCCCCGAGACCCCCCCCAATTCAGCCGTCTCCGCTCTGTGGGATCTTCTAACATCCAAAGGCATCAATATTCAGAAGATAAAGCAGATCCGATGAGTTTTTATTTTTCGCCCTACCCGCGACTGGTTCAAATTTTCCAAAATATGACCAAATTGATTTCTTCAAAATAGCCCCCGAGACCCCCCCCAATTCAGCCGTCTCCGCTCTGTGGGATCTTCTAACATCCAAAGGCATCAATATTCAGAAGATAAAGCAGATCCGATGAGTTTTTATTTTTCGCCCTACCCGCGACTGGTTCAAATTTTCCAAAATATGACCAAATTGATTTCTTCAAAATAGCCCCCGAGACCCCCCCCAATTCAGCCGTCTCCGCTCTGTGGGATCTTCTAACATCCAAAGGCATCAATATTCAGAAGATAAAGCAGATCCGATGAGTTTTTATTTTTCGCCCTACCCGCGACTGGTTCAAATTTTCCAAAATATGACCAAATTGATTTCTTCAAAATAGCCCCCGAGACCCCCCCCAATTCAGCCGTCTCCGCTCTGTGGGATCTTCTAACATCCAAAGGCATCAATATTCAGAAGATAAAGCAGATCCGATGAGTTTTTATTTTTCGCCCTACGCGACTGGTTCAAATTTTCCAAAATATGACCAAATTGATTTCTTCAAAATAGCCCCCGAGACCCCCCCCAATTCAGCCGTCTCCGCTCTGTGGGATCTTCTAACATCCAAAGGCATCAATATTCAGAAGATAAAGCAGATCCGATGAGTTTTTATTTTTCGCCCTACCCGCGACTGGTTCAAATTTTCCAAAATATGACCAAATTGATTTCTTCAAAATAGCCCCCGAGACCCCCCCCAATTCAGCCGTCTCCGCTCTGTGGGATCTTCTAACATCCAAAGGCATCAATATTCAGAAGATAAAGCAGATCCGATGAGTTTTTATTTTTCGCCCTACCCGCGACTGGTTCAAATTTTCCAAAATATGACCAAATTGATTTCTTCAAAATAGCCCCCGAGACCCCCCCCAATTCAGCCGTCTCCGCTCTGTGGGATCTTCTAACATCCAAAGGCATCAATATTCAGAAGATAAAGCAGATCCGATGAGTTTTTATTTTTCGCCCTACCCGCGACTGGTTCAAATTTTCCAAAATATGACCAAATTGATTTCTTCAAAATAGCCCCCGAGACCCCCCCCAATTCAGCCGTCTCCGCTCTGTGGGATCTTCTAACATCCAAAGGCATCAATATTCAGAAGATAAAGCAGATCCGATGAGTTTTTATTTTTCGCCCTACCCGCGACTGGTTCAAATTTTCCAAAATATGACCAAATTGATTTCTTCAAAATAGCCCCCGAGACCCCCCCCAATTCAGCCGTCTCCGCTCTGTGGGATCTTCTAACATCCAAAGGCATCAATATTCAGAAGATAAAGCAGATCCGATGAGTTTTTATTTTTCGCCCTACCCGCGACTGGTTCAAATTTTCCAAAATATGACCAAATTGATTTCTTCAAAATAGCCCCCGAGACCCCCCCCAATTCAGCCGTCTCCGCTCTGTGGGATCTTCTAACATCCAAAGGCATCAATATTCAGAAGATAAAGCAGATCCGATGAGTTTTTATTTTTCGCCCTACCCGCGACTGGTTCAAATTTTCCAAAATATGACCAAATTGATTTCTTCAAAATAGCCCCCGAGACCCCCCCCAATTCAGCCGTCTCCGCTCTGTGGGATCTTCTAACATCCAAAGGCATCAATATTCAGAAGATAAAGCAGATCCGATGAGTTTTTATTTTTCGCCCTACCCGCGACTGGTTCAAATTTTCCAAAATATGACCAAATTGATTTCTTCAAAATAGCCCCCGAGACCCCCCCCAATTCAGCCGTCTCCGCTCTGTGGGATCTTCTAACATCCAAAGGCATCAATATTCAGAAGATAAAGCAGATCCGATGAGTTTTTATTTTTCGCCCTACCCGCGACTGGTTCAAATTTTCCAAAATATGACCAAATTGATTTCTTCAAAATAGCCCCCGAGACCCCCCCCAATTCAGCCGTCTCCGCTCTGTGGGATCTTCTAACATCCAAAGGCATCAATATTCAGAAGATAAAGCAGATCCGATGAGTTTTTATTTTTCGCCCTACCCGCGACTGGTTCAAATTTTCCAAAATATGACCAAATTGATTTCTTCAAAATAGCCCCCGAGACCCCCCCCAATTCAGCCGTCTCCGCTCTGTGGGATCTTCTAACATCCAAAGGCATCAATATTCAGAAGATAAAGCAGATCCGATGAGTTTTTATTTTTCGCCCTACCCGCGACTGGTTCAAATTTTCCAAAATATGACCAAATTGATTTCTTCAAAATAGCCCCCGAGACCCCCCCCAATTCAGCCGTCTCCGCTCTGTGGGATCTTCTAACATCCAAAGGCATCAATATTCAGAAGATAAAGCAGATCCGATGAGTTTTTATTTTTCGCCCTACCCGCGACTGGTTCAAATTTTCCAAAATATGACCAAATTGATTTCTTCAAAATAGCCCCCGAGACCCCCCCCAATTCAGCCGTCTCCGCTCTGTGGGATCTTCTAACATCCAAAGGCATCAATATTCAGAAGATAAAGCAGATCCGATGAGTTTTTATTTTTCGCCCTACCCGCGACTGGTTCAAATTTTCCAAAATATGACCAAATTGATTTCTTCAAAATAGCCCCCGAGACCCCCCCCAATTCAGCCGTCTCCGCTCTGTGGGATCTTCTAACATCCAAAGGCATCAATATTCAGAAGATAAAGCAGATCCGATGAGTTTTTATTTTTCGCCCTACCCGCGACTGGTTCAAATTTTCCAAAATATGACCAAATTGATTTCTTCAAAATAGCCCCCGAGACCCCCCCCAATTCAGCCGTCTCCGCTCTGTGGGATCTTCTAACATCCAAAGGCATCAATATTCAGAAGATAAAGCAGATCCGATGAGTTTTTATTTTTCGCCCTACCCGCGACTGGTTCAAATTTTCCAAAATATGACCAAATTGATTTCTTCAAAATAGCCCCCGAGACCCCCCCCAATTCAGCCGTCTCCGCTCTGTGGGATCTTCTAACATCCAAAGGCATCAATATTCAGAAGATAAAGCAGATCCGATGAGTTTTTATTTTTCGCCCTACCCGCGACTGGTTCAAATTTTCCAAAATATGACCAAATTGATTTCTTCAAAATAGCCCCCGAGACCCCCCCCAATTCAGCCGTCTCCGCTCTGTGGGATCTTCTAACATCCAAAGGCATCAATATTCAGAAGATAAAGCAGATCCGATGAGTTTTTATTTTTCGCCCTACCCGCGACTGGTTCAAATTTTCCAAAATATGACCAAATTGATTTCTTCAAAATAGCCCCCGAGACCCCCCCCAATTCAGCCGTCTCCGCTCTGTGGGATCTTCTAACATCCAAAGGCATCAATATTCAGAAGATAAAGCAGATCCGATGAGTTTTTATTTTTCGCCCTACCCGCGACTGGTTCAAATTTTCCAAAATATGACCAAATTGATTTCTTCAAAATAGCCCCCGAGACCCCCCCCAATTCAGCCGTCTCCGCTCTGTGGGATCTTCTAACATCCAAAGGCATCAATATTCAGAAGATAAAGCAGATCCGATGAGTTTTTATTTTTCGCCCTACCCGCGACTGGTTCAAATTTTCCAAAATATGACCAAATTGATTTCTTCAAAATAGCCCCCGAGACCCCCCCCAATTCAGCCGTCTCCGCTCTGTGGGATCTTCTAACATCCAAAGGCATCAATATTCAGAAGATAAAGCAGATCCGATGAGTTTTTATTTTTCGCCCTACCCGCGACTGGTTCAAATTTTCCAAAATATGACCAAATTGATTTCTTCAAAATAGCCCCCGAGACCCCCCCCAATTCAGCCGTCTCCGCTCTGTGGGATCTTCTAACATCCAAAGGCATCAATATTCAGAAGATAAAGCAGATCCGATGAGTTTTTATTTTTCGCCCTACCCGCGACTGGTTCAAATTTTCCAAAATATGACCAAATTGATTTCTTCAAAATAGCCCCCGAGACCCCCCCCAATTCAGCCGTCTCCGCTCTGTGGGATCTTCTAACATCCAAAGGCATCAATATTCAGAAGATAAAGCAGATCCGATGAGTTTTTATTTTTCGCCCTACCCGCGACTGGTTCAAATTTTCCAAAATATGACCAAATTGATTTCTTCAAAATAGCCCCCGAGACCCCCCCCAATTCAGCCGTCTCCGCTCTGTGGGATCTTCTAACATCCAAAGGCATCAATATTCAGAAGATAAAGCAGATCCGATGAGTTTTTATTTTTCGCCCTACCCGCGACTGGTTCAAATTTTCCAAAATATGACCAAATTGATTTCTTCAAAATAGCCCCCGAGACCCCCCCCAATTCAGCCGTCTCCGCTCTGTGGGATCTTCTAACATCCAAAGGCATCAATATTCAGAAGATAAAGCAGATCCGATGAGTTTTTATTTTTCGCCCTACCCGCGACTGGTTCAAATTTTCCAAAATATGACCAAATTGATTTCTTCAAAATAGCCCCCGAGACCCCCCCCAATTCAGCCGTCTCCGCTCTGTGGGATCTTCTAACATCCAAAGGCATCAATATTCAGAAGATAAAGCAGATCCGATGAGTTTTTATTTTTCGCCCTACCCGCGACTGGTTCAAATTTTCCAAAATATGACCAAATTGATTTCTTCAAAATAGCCCCCGAGACCCCCCCCAATTCAGCCGTCTCCGCTCTGTGGGATCTTCTAACATCCAAAGGCATCAATATTCAGAAGATAAAGCAGATCCGATGAGTTTTTATTTTTCGCCCTACCCGCGACTGGTTCAAATTTTCCAAAATATGACCAAATTGATTTCTTCAAAATAGCCCCCGAGACCCCCCCCAATTCAGCCGTCTCCGCTCTGTGGGATCTTCTAACATCCAAAGGCATCAATATTCAGAAGATAAAGCAGATCCGATGAGTTTTTATTTTTCGCCCTACCCGCGACTGGTTCAAATTTTCCAAAATATGACCAAATTGATTTCTTCAAAATAGCCCCCGAGACCCCCCCCAATTCAGCCGTCTCCGCTCTGTGGGATCTTCTAACATCCAAAGGCATCAATATTCAGAAGATAAAGCAGATCCGATGAGTTTTTATTTTTCGCCCTACCCGCGACTGGTTCAAATTTTCCAAAATATGACCAAATTGATTTCTTCAAAATAGCCCCCGAGACCCCCCCCAATTCAGCCGTCTCCGCTCTGTGGGATCTTCTAACATCCAAAGGCATCAATATTCAGAAGATAAAGCAGATCCGATGAGTTTTTATTTTTCGCCCTACCCGCGACTGGTTCAAATTTTCCAAAATATGACCAAATTGATTTCTTCAAAATAGCCCCCGAGACCCCCCCCAATTCAGCCGTCTCCGCTCTGTGGGATCTTCTAACATCCAAAGGCATCAATATTCAGAAGATAAAGCAGATCCGATGAGTTTTTATTTTTCGCCCTACCCGCGACTGGTTCAAATTTTCCAAAATATGACCAAATTGATTTCTTCAAAATAGCCCCCGAGACCCCCCCCAATTCAGCCGTCTCCGCTCTGTGGGATCTTCTAACATCCAAAGGCATCAATATTCAGAAGATAAAGCAGATCCGATGAGTTTTTATTTTTCGCCCTACCCGCGACTGGTTCAAATTTTCCAAAATATGACCAAATTGATTTCTTCAAAATAGCCCCCGAGACCCCCCCCAATTCAGCCGTCTCCGCTCTGTGGGATCTTCTAACATCCAAAGGCATCAATATTCAGAAGATAAAGCAGATCCGATGAGTTTTTATTTTTCGCCCTACCCGCGACTGGTTCAAATTTTCCAAAATATGACCAAATTGATTTCTTCAAAATAGCCCCCGAGACCCCCCCCAATTCAGCCGTCTCCGCTCTGTGGGATCTTCTAACATCCAAAGGCATCAATATTCAGAAGATAAAGCAGATCCGATGAGTTTTTATTTTTCGCCCTACCCGCGACTGGTTCAAATTTTCCAAAATATGACCAAATTGATTTCTTCAAAATAGCCCCCGAGACCCCCCCCAATTCAGCCGTCTCCGCTCTGTGGGATCTTCTAACATCCAAAGGCATCAATATTCAGAAGATAAAGCAGATCCGATGAGTTTTTATTTTTCGCCCTACCCGCGACTGGTTCAAATTTTCCAAAATATGACCAAATTGATTTCTTCAAAATAGCCCCCGAGACCCCCCCCAATTCAGCCGTCTCCGCTCTGTGGGATCTTCTAACATCCAAAGGCATCAATATTCAGAAGATAAAGCAGATCCGATGAGTTTTTATTTTTCGCCCTACCCGCGACTGGTTCAAATTTTCCAAAATATGACCAAATTGATTTCTTCAAAATAGCCCCCGAGACCCCCCCCAATTCAGCCGTCTCCGCTCTGTGGGATCTTCTAACATCCAAAGGCATCAATATTCAGAAGATAAAGCAGATCCGATGAGTTTTTATTTTTCGCCCTACCCGCGACTGGTTCAAATTTTCCAAAATATGACCAAATTGATTTCTTCAAAATAGCCCCCGAGACCCCCCCCAATTCAGCCGTCTCCGCTCTGTGGGATCTTCTAACATCCAAAGGCATCAATATTCAGAAGATAAAGCAGATCCGATGAGTTTTTATTTTTCGCCCTACCCGCGACTGGTTCAAATTTTCCAAAATATGACCAAATTGATTTCTTCAAAATAGCCCCCGAGACCCCCCCCAATTCAGCCGTCTCCGCTCTGTGGGATCTTCTAACATCCAAAGGCATCAATATTCAGAAGATAAAGCAGATCCGATGAGTTTTTATTTTTCGCCCTACCCGCGACTGGTTCAAATTTTCCAAAATATGACCAAATTGATTTCTTCAAAATAGCCCCCGAGACCCCCCCCAATTCAGCCGTCTCCGCTCTGTGGGATCTTCTAACATCCAAAGGCATCAATATTCAGAAGATAAAGCAGATCCGATGAGTTTTTATTTTTCGCCCTACCCGCGACTGGTTCAAATTTTCCAAAATATGACCAAATTGATTTCTTCAAAATAGCCCCCGAGACCCCCCCCAATTCAGCCGTCTCCGCTCTGTGGGATCTTCTAACATCCAAAGGCATCAATATTCAGAAGATAAAGCAGATCCGATGAGTTTTTATTTTTCGCCCTACCCGCGACTGGTTCAAATTTTCCAAAATATGACCAAATTGATTTCTTCAAAATAGCCCCCGAGACCCCCCCCAATTCAGCCGTCTCCGCTCTGTGGGATCTTCTAACATCCAAAGGCATCAATATTCAGAAGATAAAGCAGATCCGATGAGTTTTTATTTTTCGCCCTACCCGCGACTGGTTCAAATTTTCCAAAATATGACCAAATTGATTTCTTCAAAATAGCCCCCGAGACCCCCCCCAATTCAGCCGTCTCCGCTCTGTGGGATCTTCTAACATCCAAAGGCATCAATATTCAGAAGATAAAGCAGATCCGATGAGTTTTTATTTTTCGCCCTACCCGCGACTGGTTCAAATTTTCCAAAATATGACCAAATTGATTTCTTCAAAATAGCCCCCGAGACCCCCCCCAATTCAGCCGTCTCCGCTCTGTGGGATCTTCTAACATCCAAAGGCATCAATATTCAGAAGATAAAGCAGATCCGATGAGTTTTTATTTTTCGCCCTACCCGCGACTGGTTCAAATTTTCCAAAATATGACCAAATTGATTTCTTCAAAATAGCCCCCGAGACCCCCCCCAATTCAGCCGTCTCCGCTCTGTGGGATCTTCTAACATCCAAAGGCATCAATATTCAGAAGATAAAGCAGATCCGATGAGTTTTTATTTTTCGCCCTACCCGCGACTGGTTCAAATTTTCCAAAATATGACCAAATTGATTTCTTCAAAATAGCCCCCGAGACCCCCCCCAATTCAGCCGTCTCCGCTCTGTGGGATCTTCTAACATCCAAAGGCATCAATATTCAGAAGATAAAGCAGATCCGATGAGTTTTTATTTTTCGCCCTACCCGCGACTGGTTCAAATTTTCCAAAATATGACCAAATTGATTTCTTCAAAATAGCCCCCGAGACCCCCCCCAATTCAGCCGTCTCCGCTCTGTGGGATCTTCTAACATCCAAAGGCATCAATATTCAGAAGATAAAGCAGATCCGATGAGTTTTTATTTTTCGCCCTACCCGCGACTGGTTCAAATTTTCCAAAATATGACCAAATTGATTTCTTCAAAATAGCCCCCGAGACCCCCCCCAATTCAGCCGTCTCCGCTCTGTGGGATCTTCTAACATCCAAAGGCATCAATATTCAGAAGATAAAGCAGATCCGATGAGTTTTTATTTTTCGCCCTACCCGCGACTGGTTCAAATTTTCCAAAATATGACCAAATTGATTTCTTCAAAATAGCCCCCGAGACCCCCCCCAATTCAGCCGTCTCCGCTCTGTGGGATCTTCTAACATCCAAAGGCATCAATATTCAGAAGATAAAGCAGATCCGATGAGTTTTTATTTTTCGCCCTACCCGCGACTGGTTCAAATTTTCCAAAATATGACCAAATTGATTTCTTCAAAATAGCCCCCGAGACCCCCCCCAATTCAGCCGTCTCCGCTCTGTGGGATCTTCTAACATCCAAAGGCATCAATATTCAGAAGATAAAGCAGATCCGATGAGTTTTTATTTTTCGCCCTACCCGCGACTGGTTCAAATTTTCCAAAATATGACCAAATTGATTTCTTCAAAATAGCCCCCGAGACCCCCCCCAATTCAGCCGTCTCCGCTCTGTGGGATCTTCTAACATCCAAAGGCATCAATATTCAGAAGATAAAGCAGATCCGATGAGTTTTTATTTTTCGCCCTACCCGCGACTGGTTCAAATTTTCCAAAATATGACCAAATTGATTTCTTCAAAATAGCCCCCGAGACCCCCCCCAATTCAGCCGTCTCCGCTCTGTGGGATCTTCTAACATCCAAAGGCATCAATATTCAGAAGATAAAGCAGATCCGATGAGTTTTTATTTTTCGCCCTACCCGCGACTGGTTCAAATTTTCCAAAATATGACCAAATTGATTTCTTCAAAATAGCCCCCGAGACCCCCCCCAATTCAGCCGTCTCCGCTCTGTGGGATCTTCTAACATCCAAAGGCATCAATATTCAGAAGATAAAGCAGATCCGATGAGTTTTTATTTTTCGCCCTACCCGCGACTGGTTCAAATTTTCCAAAATATGACCAAATTGATTTCTTCAAAATAGCCCCCGAGACCCCCCCCAATTCAGCCGTCTCCGCTCTGTGGGATCTTCTAACATCCAAAGGCATCAATATTCAGAAGATAAAGCAGATCCGATGAGTTTTTATTTTTCGCCCTACCCGCGACTGGTTCAAATTTTCCAAAATATGACCAAATTGATTTCTTCAAAATAGCCCCCGAGACCCCCCCCAATTCAGCCGTCTCCGCTCTGTGGGATCTTCTAACATCCAAAGGCATCAATATTCAGAAGATAAAGCAGATCCGATGAGTTTTTATTTTTCGCCCTACCCGCGACTGGTTCAAATTTTCCAAAATATGACCAAATTGATTTCTTCAAAATAGCCCCCGAGACCCCCCCCAATTCAGCCGTCTCCGCTCTGTGGGATCTTCTAACATCCAAAGGCATCAATATTCAGAAGATAAAGCAGATCCGATGAGTTTTTATTTTTCGCCCTACCCGCGACTGGTTCAAATTTTCCAAAATATGACCAAATTGATTTCTTCAAAATAGCCCCCGAGACCCCCCCCAATTCAGCCGTCTCCGCTCTGTGGGATCTTCTAACATCCAAAGGCATCAATATTCAGAAGATAAAGCAGATCCGATGAGTTTTTATTTTTCGCCCTACCCGCGACTGGTTCAAATTTTCCAAAATATGACCAAATTGATTTCTTCAAAATAGCCCCCGAGACCCCCCCCAATTCAGCCGTCTCCGCTCTGTGGGATCTTCTAACATCCAAAGGCATCAATATTCAGAAGATAAAGCAGATCCGATGAGTTTTTATTTTTCGCCCTACCCGCGACTGGTTCAAATTTTCCAAAATATGACCAAATTGATTTCTTCAAAATAGCCCCCGAGACCCCCCCCAATTCAGCCGTCTCCGCTCTGTGGGATCTTCTAATCCAAAGGCATCAATATTCAGAAGATAAAGCAGATCCGATGAGTTTTTATTTTTCGCCCTACCCGCGACTGGTTCAAATTTTCCAAAATATGACCAAATTGATTTCTTCAAAATAGCCCCCGAGACCCCCCCCAATTCAGCCGTCTCCGCTCTGTGGGATCTTCTAACATCCAAAGGCATCAATATTCAGAAGATAAAGCAGATCCGATGAGTTTTTATTTTTCGCCCTACCCGCGACTGGTTCAAATTTTCCAAAATATGACCAAATTGATTTCTTCAAAATAGCCCCCGAGACCCCCCCCAATTCAGCCGTCTCCGCTCTGTGGGATCTTCTAACATCCAAAGGCATCAATATTCAGAAGATAAAGCAGATCCGATGAGTTTTTATTTTTCGCCCTACCCGCGACTGGTTCAAATTTTCCAAAATATGACCAAATTGATTTCTTCAAAATAGCCCCCGAGACCCCCCCCAATTCAGCCGTCTCCGCTCTGTGGGATCTTCTAACATCCAAAGGCATCAATATTCAGAAGATAAAGCAGATCCGATGAGTTTTTATTTTTCGCCCTACCCGCGACTGGTTCAAATTTTCCAAAATATGACCAAATTGATTTCTTCAAAATAGCCCCCGAGACCCCCCCCAATTCAGCCGTCTCCGCTCTGTGGGATCTTCTAACATCCAAAGGCATCAATATTCAGAAGATAAAGCAGATCCGATGAGTTTTTATTTTTCGCCCTACCCGCGACTGGTTCAAATTTTCCAAAATATGACCAAATTGATTTCTTCAAAATAGCCCCCGAGACCCCCCCCAATTCAGCCGTCTCCGCTCTGTGGGATCTTCTAACATCCAAAGGCATCAATATTCAGAAGATAAAGCAGATCCGATGAGTTTTTATTTTTCGCCCTACCCGCGACTGGTTCAAATTTTCCAAAATATGACCAAATTGATTTCTTCAAAATAGCCCCCGAGACCCCCCCCAATTCAGCCGTCTCCGCTCTGTGGGATCTTCTAACATCCAAAGGCATCAATATTCAGAAGATAAAGCAGATCCGATGAGTTTTTATTTTTCGCCCTACCCGCGACTGGTTCAAATTTTCCAAAATATGACCAAATTGATTTCTTCAAAATAGCCCCCGAGACCCCCCCCAATTCAGCCGTCTCCGCTCTGTGGGATCTTCTAACATCCAAAGGCATCAATATTCAGAAGATAAAGCAGATCCGATGAGTTTTTATTTTTCGCCCTACCCGCGACTGGTTCAAATTTTCCAAAATATGACCAAATTGATTTCTTCAAAATAGCCCCCGAGACCCCCCCCAATTCAGCCGTCTCCGCTCTGTGGGATCTTCTAACATCCAAAGGCATCAATATTCAGAAGATAAAGCAGATCCGATGAGTTTTTATTTTTCGCCCTACCCGCGACTGGTTCAAATTTTCCAAAATATGACCAAATTGATTTCTTCAAAATAGCCCCCGAGACCCCCCCCAATTCAGCCGTCTCCGCTCTGTGGGATCTTCTAACATCCAAAGGCATCAATATTCAGAAGATAAAGCAGATCCGATGAGTTTTTATTTTTCGCCCTACCCGCGACTGGTTCAAATTTTCCAAAATATGACCAAATTGATTTCTTCAAAATAGCCCCCGAGACCCCCCCCAATTCAGCCGTCTCCGCTCTGTGGGATCTTCTAACATCCAAAGGCATCAATATTCAGAAGATAAAGCAGATCCGATGAGTTTTTATTTTTCGCCCTACCCGCGACTGGTTCAAATTTTCCAAAATATGACCAAATTGATTTCTTCAAAATAGCCCCCGAGACCCCCCCCAATTCAGCCGTCTCCGCTCTGTGGGATCTTCTAACATCCAAAGGCATCAATATTCAGAAGATAAAGCAGATCCGATGAGTTTTTATTTTTCGCCCTACCCGCGACTGGTTCAAATTTTCCAAAATATGACCAAATTGATTTCTTCAAAATAGCCCCCGAGACCCCCCCCAATTCAGCCGTCTCCGCTCTGTGGGATCTTCTAACATCCAAAGGCATCAATATTCAGAAGATAAAGCAGATCCGATGAGTTTTTATTTTTCGCCCTACCCGCGACTGGTTCAAATTTTCCAAAATATGACCAAATTGATTTCTTCAAAATAGCCCCCGAGACCCCCCCCAATTCAGCCGTCTCCGCTCTGTGGGATCTTTCTAACATCCAAAGGCATCAATATTCAGAAGATAAAGCAGATCCGATGAGTTTTTATTTTTCGCCCTACCCTCGACTGGTTCAAATTTTCCAAAATATGACCAAAATTGATTTCTTCAAAATAGCCTTTTATTTTTCGCCCTACCCGCGACTGAGTTCAAATTTTCCAAAATATGACCAAATTGATTTCTTCAAAATAGCATAAAGCAGATCCGATGAGTTTTTATTTTTCGCCCTACCCGCGACTGGTTCAAATTTTCCAAAATATGACCAAATTGATTTCTTCAAAATAGCCCCCGAGACCCCCCCCAATTCAGCCGTCTCCGCTCTGTGGGATCTTCTAACATCCAAAGGCATCAATATTCAGAAGATAAAGCAGATCCGATGAGTTTTTATTTTTCGCCCTACCCGCGACTGGTTCAAATTTTCCAAAATATGACCAAATTGATTTCTTCAAAATAGCCCCCGAGACCCCCCCCAATTCAGCCGTCTCCGCTCTGTGGGATCTTCTAACATCCAAAGGCATCAATATTCAGAAGATAAAGCAGATCCGATGAGTTTTTATTTTTCGCCCTACCCGCGACTGGTTCAAATTTTCCAAAATATGACCAAATTGATTTCTTCAAAATAGCCCCCGAGACCCCCCCCAATTCAGCCGTCTCCGCTCTGTGGGATCTTCTAACATCCAAAGGCATCAATATTCAGAAGATAAAGCAGATCCGATGAGTTTTTATTTTTCGCCCTACCCGCGACTGGTTCAAATTTTCCAAAATATGACCAAATTGATTTCTTCAAAATAGCCCCCGAGACCCCCCCCAATTCAGCCGTCTCCGCTCTGTGGGATCTTCTAACATCCAAAGGCATCAATATTCAGAAGATAAAGCAGATCCGATGAGTTTTTATTTTTCGCCCTACCCGCGACTGGTTCAAATTTTCCAAAATATGACCAAATTGATTTCTTCAAAATAGCCCCCGAGACCCCCCCCAATTCAGCCGTCTCCGCTCTGTGGGATCTTCTAACATCCAAAGGCATCAATATTCAGAAGATAAAGCAGATCCGATGAGTTTTTATTTTTCGCCCTACCCGCGACTGGTTCAAATTTTCCAAAATATGACCAAATTGATTTCTTCAAAATAGCCCCCGAGACCCCCCCCAATTCAGCCGTCTCCGCTCTGTGGGATCTTCTAACATCCAAAGGCATCAATATTCAGAAGATAAAGCAGATCCGATGAGTTTTTATTTTTCGCCCTACCCGCGACTGGTTCAAATTTTCCAAAATATGACCAAATTGATTTCTTCAAAATAGCCCCCGAGACCCCCCCCAATTCAGCCGTCTCCGCTCTGTGGGATCTTCTAACATCCAAAGGCATCAATATTCAGAAGATAAAGCAGATCCGATGAGTTTTTATTTTTCGCCCTACCCGCGACTGGTTCAAATTTTCCAAAATATGACCAAATTGATTTCTTCAAAATAGCCCCCGAGACCCCCCCCAATTCAGCCGTCTCCGCTCTGTGGGATCTTCTAACATCCAAAGGCATCAATATTCAGAAGATAAAGCAGATCCGATGAGTTTTTATTTTTCGCCCTACCCGCGACTGGTTCAAATTTTCCAAAATATGACCAAATTGATTTCTTCAAAATAGCCCCCGAGACCCCCCCCAATTCAGCCGTCTCCGCTCTGTGGGATCTTCTAACATCCAAAGGCATCAATATTCAGAAGATAAAGCAGATCCGATGAGTTTTTATTTTTCGCCCTACCCGCGACTGGTTCAAATTTTCCAAAATATGACCAAATTGATTTCTTCAAAATAGCCCCCGAGACCCCCCCCAATTCAGCCGTCTCCGCTCTGTGGGATCTTCTAACATCCAAAGGCATCAATATTCAGAAGATAAAGCAGATCCGATGAGTTTTTATTTTTCGCCCTACCCGCGACTGGTTCAAATTTTCCAAAATATGACCAAATTGATTTCTTCAAAATAGCCCCCGAGACCCCCCCCAATTCAGCCGTCTCCGCTCTGTGGGATCTTCTAACATCCAAAGGCATCAATATTCAGAAGATAAAGCAGATCCGATGAGTTTTTATTTTTCGCCCTACCCGCGACTGGTTCAAATTTTCCAAAATATGACCAAATTGATTTCTTCAAAATAGCCCCCGAGACCCCCCCCAATTCAGCCGTCTCCGCTCTGTGGGATCTTCTAACATCCAAAGGCATCAATATTCAGAAGATAAAGCAGATCCGATGAGTTTTTATTTTTCGCCCTACCCGCGACTGGTTCAAATTTTCCAAAATATGACCAAATTGATTTCTTCAAAATAGCCCCCGAGACCCCCCCCAATTCAGCCGTCTCCGCTCTGTGGGATCTTCTAACATCCAAAGGCATCAATATTCAGAAGATAAAGCAGATCCGATGAGTTTTTATTTTTCGCCCTACCCGCGACTGGTTCAAATTTTCCAAAATATGACCAAATTGATTTCTTCAAAATAGCCCCCGAGACCCCCCCCAATTCAGCCGTCTCCGCTCTGTGGGATCTTCTAACATCCAAAGGCATCAATATTCAGAAGATAAAGCAGATCCGATGAGTTTTTATTTTTCGCCCTACCCGCGACTGGTTCAAATTTTCCAAAATATGACCAAATTGATTTCTTCAAAATAGCCCCCGAGACCCCCCCCAATTCAGCCGTCTCCGCTCTGTGGGATCTTCTAACATCCAAAGGCATCAATATTCAGAAGATAAAGCAGATCCGATGAGTTTTTATTTTTCGCCCTACCCGCGACTGGTTCAAATTTTCCAAAATATGACCAAATTGATTTCTTCAAAATAGCCCCCGAGACCCCCCCCAATTCAGCCGTCTCCGCTCTGTGGGATCTTCTAACATCCAAAGGCATCAATATTCAGAAGATAAAGCAGATCCGATGAGTTTTTATTTTTCGCCCTACCCGCGACTGGTTCAAATTTTCCAAAATATGACCAAATTGATTTCTTCAAAATAGCCCCCGAGACCCCCCCCAATTCAGCCGTCTCCGCTCTGTGGGATCTTCTAACATCCAAAGGCATCAATATTCAGAAGATAAAGCAGATCCGATGAGTTTTTATTTTTCGCCCTACCCGCGACTGGTTCAAATTTTCCAAAATATGACCAAATTGATTTCTTCAAAATAGCCCCCGAGACCCCCCCCAATTCAGCCGTCTCCGCTCTGTGGGATCTTCTAACATCCAAAGGCATCAATATTCAGAAGATAAAGCAGATCCGATGAGTTTTTATTTTTCGCCCTACCCGCGACTGGTTCAAATTTTCCAAAATATGACCAAATTGATTTCTTCAAAATAGCCCCCGAGACCCCCCCCAATTCAGCCGTCTCCGCTCTGTGGGATCTTCTAACATCCAAAGGCATCAATATTCAGAAGATAAAGCAGATCCGATGAGTTTTTATTTTTCGCCCTACCCGCGACTGGTTCAAATTTTCCAAAATATGACCAAATTGATTTCTTCAAAATAGCCCCCGAGACCCCCCCCAATTCAGCCGTCTCCGCTCTGTGGGATCTTCTAACATCCAAAGGCATCAATATTCAGAAGATAAAGCAGATCCGATGAGTTTTTATTTTTCGCCCTACCCGCGACTGGTTCAAATTTTCCAAAATATGACCAAATTGATTTCTTCAAAATAGCCCCCGAGACCCCCCCCAATTCAGCCGTCTCCGCTCTGTGGGATCTTCTAACATCCAAAGGCATCAATATTCAGAAGATAAAGCAGATCCGATGAGTTTTTATTTTTCGCCCTACCCGCGACTGGTTCAAATTTTCCAAAATATGACCAAATTGATTTCTTCAAAATAGCCCCCGAGACCCCCCCCAATTCAGCCGTCTCCGCTCTGTGGGATCTTCTAACATCCAAAGGCATCAATATTCAGAAGATAAAGCAGATCCGATGAGTTTTTATTTTTCGCCCTACCCGCGACTGGTTCAAATTTTCCAAAATATGACCAAATTGATTTCTTCAAAATAGCCCCCGAGACCCCCCCCAATTCAGCCGTCTCCGCTCTGTGGGATCTTCTAACATCCAAAGGCATCAATATTCAGAAGATAAAGCAGATCCGATGAGTTTTTATTTTTCGCCCTACCCGCGACTGGTTCAAATTTTCCAAAATATGACCAAATTGATTTCTTCAAAATAGCCCCCGAGACCCCCCCCAATTCAGCCGTCTCCGCTCTGTGGGATCTTCTAACATCCAAAGGCATCAATATTCAGAAGATAAAGCAGATCCGATGAGTTTTTATTTTTCGCCCTACCCGCGACTGGTTCAAATTTTCCAAAATATGACCAAATTGATTTCTTCAAAATAGCCCCCGAGACCCCCCCCAATTCAGCCGTCTCCGCTCTGTGGGATCTTCTAACATCCAAAGGCATCAATATTCAGAAGATAAAGCAGATCCGATGAGTTTTTATTTTTCGCCCTACCCGCGACTGGTTCAAATTTTCCAAAATATGACCAAATTGATTTCTTCAAAATAGCCCCCGAGACCCCCCCCAATTCAGCCGTCTCCGCTCTGTGGGATCTTCTAACATCCAAAGGCATCAATATTCAGAAGATAAAGCAGATCCGATGAGTTTTTATTTTTCGCCCTACCCGCGACTGGTTCAAATTTTCCAAAATATGACCAAATTGATTTCTTCAAAATAGCCCCCGAGACCCCCCCCAATTCAGCCGTCTCCGCTCTGTGGGATCTTCTAACATCCAAAGGCATCAATATTCAGAAGATAAAGCAGATCCGATGAGTTTTTATTTTTCGCCCTACCCGCGACTGGTTCAAATTTTCCAAAATATGACCAAATTGATTTCTTCAAAATAGCCCCCGAGACCCCCCCCAATTCAGCCGTCTCCGCTCTGTGGGATCTTCTAACATCCAAAGGCATCAATATTCAGAAGATAAAGCAGATCCGATGAGTTTTTATTTTTCGCCCTACCCGCGACTGGTTCAAATTTTCCAAAATATGACCAAATTGATTTCTTCAAAATAGCCCCCGAGACCCCCCCCAATTCAGCCGTCTCCGCTCTGTGGGATCTTCTAACATCCAAAGGCATCAATATTCAGAAGATAAAGCAGATCCGATGAGTTTTTATTTTTCGCCCTACCCGCGACTGGTTCAAATTTTCCAAAATATGACCAAATTGATTTCTTCAAAATAGCCCCCGAGACCCCCCCCAATTCAGCCGTCTCCGCTCTGTGGGATCTTCTAACATCCAAAGGCATCAATATTCAGAAGATAAAGCAGATCCGATGAGTTTTTATTTTTCGCCCTACCCGCGACTGGTTCAAATTTTCCAAAATATGACCAAATTGATTTCTTCAAAATAGCCCCCGAGACCCCCCCCAATTCAGCCGTCTCCGCTCTGTGGGATCTTCTAACATCCAAAGGCATCAATATTCAGAAGATAAAGCAGATCCGATGAGTTTTTATTTTTCGCCCTACCCGCGACTGGTTCAAATTTTCCAAAATATGACCAAATTGATTTCTTCAAAATAGCCCCCGAGACCCCCCCCAATTCAGCCGTCTCCGCTCTGTGGGATCTTCTAACATCCAAAGGCATCAATATTCAGAAGATAAAGCAGATCCGATGAGTTTTTATTTTTCGCCCTACCCGCGACTGGTTCAAATTTTCCAAAATATGACCAAATTGATTTCTTCAAAATAGCCCCCGAGACCCCCCCCAATTCAGCCGTCTCCGCTCTGTGGGATCTTCTAACATCCAAAGGCATCAATATTCAGAAGATAAAGCAGATCCGATGAGTTTTTATTTTTCGCCCTACCCGCGACTGGTTCAAATTTTCCAAAATATGACCAAATTGATTTCTTCAAAATAGCCCCCGAGACCCCCCCCAATTCAGCCGTCTCCGCTCTGTGGGATCTTCTAACATCCAAAGGCATCAATATTCAGAAGATAAAGCAGATCCGATGAGTTTTTATTTTTCGCCCTACCCGCGACTGGTTCAAATTTTCCAAAATATGACCAAATTGATTTCTTCAAAATAGCCCCCGAGACCCCCCCCAATTCAGCCGTCTCCGCTCTGTGGGATCTTCTAACATCCAAAGGCATCAATATTCAGAAGATAAAGCAGATCCGATGAGTTTTTATTTTTCGCCCTACCCGCGACTGGTTCAAATTTTCCAAAATATGACCAAATTGATTTCTTCAAAATAGCCCCCGAGACCCCCCCCAATTCAGCCGTCTCCGCTCTGTGGGATCTTCTAACATCCAAAGGCATCAATATTCAGAAGATAAAGCAGATCCGATGAGTTTTTATTTTTCGCCCTACCCGCGACTGGTTCAAATTTTCCAAAATATGACCAAATTGATTTCTTCAAAATAGCCCCCGAGACCCCCCCCAATTCAGCCGTCTCCGCTCTGTGGGATCTTCTAACATCCAAAGGCATCAATATTCAGAAGATAAAGCAGATCCGATGAGTTTTTATTTTTCGCCCTACCCGCGACTGGTTCAAATTTTCCAAAATATGACCAAATTGATTTCTTCAAAATAGCCCCCGAGACCCCCCCCAATTCAGCCGTCTCCGCTCTGTGGGATCTTCTAACATCCAAAGGCATCAATATTCAGAAGATAAAGCAGATCCGATGAGTTTTTATTTTTCGCCCTACCCGCGACTGGTTCAAATTTTCCAAAATATGACCAAATTGATTTCTTCAAAATAGCCCCCGAGACCCCCCCCAATTCAGCCGTCTCCGCTCTGTGGGATCTTCTAACATCCAAAGGCATCAATATTCAGAAGATAAAGCAGATCCGATGAGTTTTTATTTTTCGCCCTACCCGCGACTGGTTCAAATTTTCCAAAATATGACCAAATTGATTTCTTCAAAATAGCCCCCGAGACCCCCCCCAATTCAGCCGTCTCCGCTCTGTGGGATCTTCTAACATCCAAAGGCATCAATATTCAGAAGATAAAGCAGATCCGATGAGTTTTTATTTTTCGCCCTACCCGCGACTGGTTCAAATTTTCCAAAATATGACCAAATTGATTTCTTCAAAATAGCCCCCGAGACCCCCCCCAATTCAGCCGTCTCCGCTCTGTGGGATCTTCTAACATCCAAAGGCATCAATATTCAGAAGATAAAGCAGATCCGATGAGTTTTTATTTTTCGCCCTACCCGCGACTGGTTCAAATTTTCCAAAATATGACCAAATTGATTTCTTCAAAATAGCCCCCGAGACCCCCCCCAATTCAGCCGTCTCCGCTCTGTGGGATCTTCTAACATCCAAAGGCATCAATATTCAGAAGATAAAGCAGATCCGATGAGTTTTTATTTTTCGCCCTACCCGCGACTGGTTCAAATTTTCCAAAATATGACCAAATTGATTTCTTCAAAATAGCCCCCGAGACCCCCCCCAATTCAGCCGTCTCCGCTCTGTGGGATCTTCTAACATCCAAAGGCATCAATATTCAGAAGATAAAGCAGATCCGATGAGTTTTTATTTTTCGCCCTACCCGCGACTGGTTCAAATTTTCCAAAATATGACCAAATTGATTTCTTCAAAATAGCCCCCGAGACCCCCCCCAATTCAGCCGTCTCCGCTCTGTGGGATCTTCTAACATCCAAAGGCATCAATATTCAGAAGATAAAGCAGATCCGATGAGTTTTTATTTTTCGCCCTACCCGCGACTGGTTCAAATTTTCCAAAATATGACCAAATTGATTTCTTCAAAATAGCCCCCGAGACCCCCCCCAATTCAGCCGTCTCCGCTCTGTGGGATCTTCTAACATCCAAAGGCATCAATATTCAGAAGATAAAGCAGATCCGATGAGTTTTTATTTTTCGCCCTACCCGCGACTGGTTCAAATTTTCCAAAATATGACCAAATTGATTTCTTCAAAATAGCCCCCGAGACCCCCCCCAATTCAGCCGTCTCCGCTCTGTGGGATCTTCTAACATCCAAAGGCATCAATATTCAGAAGATAAAGCAGATCCGATGAGTTTTTATTTTTCGCCCTACCCGCGACTGGTTCAAATTTTCCAAAATATGACCAAATTGATTTCTTCAAAATAGCCCCCGAGACCCCCCCCAATTCAGCCGTCTCCGCTCTGTGGGATCTTCTAACATCCAAAGGCATCAATATTCAGAAGATAAAGCAGATCCGATGAGTTTTTATTTTTCGCCCTACCCGCGACTGGTTCAAATTTTCCAAAATATGACCAAATTGATTTCTTCAAAATAGCCCCCGAGACCCCCCCCAATTCAGCCGTCTCCGCTCTGTGGGATCTTCTAACATCCAAAGGCATCAATATTCAGAAGATAAAGCAGATCCGATGAGTTTTTATTTTTCGCCCTACCCGCGACTGGTTCAAATTTTCCAAAATATGACCAAATTGATTTCTTCAAAATAGCCCCCGAGACCCCCCCCAATTCAGCCGTCTCCGCTCTGTGGGATCTTCTAACATCCAAAGGCATCAATATTCAGAAGATAAAGCAGATCCGATGAGTTTTTATTTTTCGCCCTACCCGCGACTGGTTCAAATTTTCCAAAATATGACCAAATTGATTTCTTCAAAATAGCCCCCGAGACCCCCCCCAATTCAGCCGTCTCCGCTCTGTGGGATCTTCTAACATCCAAAGGCATCAATATTCAGAAGATAAAGCAGATCCGATGAGTTTTTATTTTTCGCCCTACCCGCGACTGGTTCAAATTTTCCAAAATATGACCAAATTGATTTCTTCAAAATAGCCCCCGAGACCCCCCCCAATTCAGCCGTCTCCGCTCTGTGGGATCTTCTAACATCCAAAGGCATCAATATTCAGAAGATAAAGCAGATCCGATGAGTTTTTATTTTTCGCCCTACCCGCGACTGGTTCAAATTTTCCAAAATATGACCAAATTGATTTCTTCAAAATAGCCCCCGAGACCCCCCCCAATTCAGCCGTCTCCGCTCTGTGGGATCTTCTAACATCCAAAGGCATCAATATTCAGAAGATAAAGCAGATCCGATGAGTTTTTATTTTTCGCCCTACCCGCGACTGGTTCAAATTTTCCAAAATATGACCAAATTGATTTCTTCAAAATAGCCCCCGAGACCCCCCCCAATTCAGCCGTCTCCGCTCTGTGGGATCTTCTAACATCCAAAGGCATCAATATTCAGAAGATAAAGCAGATCCGATGAGTTTTTATTTTTCGCCCTACCCGCGACTGGTTCAAATTTTCCAAAATATGACCAAATTGATTTCTTCAAAATAGCCCCCGAGACCCCCCCCAATTCAGCCGTCTCCGCTCTGTGGGATCTTCTAACATCCAAAGGCATCAATATTCAGAAGATAAAGCAGATCCGATGAGTTTTTATTTTTCGCCCTACCCGCGACTGGTTCAAATTTTCCAAAATATGACCAAATTGATTTCTTCAAAATAGCCCCCGAGACCCCCCCCAATTCAGCCGTCTCCGCTCTGTGGGATCTTCTAACATCCAAAGGCATCAATATTCAGAAGATAAAGCAGATCCGATGAGTTTTTATTTTTCGCCCTACCCGCGACTGGTTCAAATTTTCCAAAATATGACCAAATTGATTTCTTCAAAATAGCCCCCGAGACCCCCCCCAATTCAGCCGTCTCCGCTCTGTGGGATCTTCTAACATCCAAAGGCATCAATATTCAGAAGATAAAGCAGATCCGATGAGTTTTTATTTTTCGCCCTACCCGCGACTGGTTCAAATTTTCCAAAATATGACCAAATTGATTTCTTCAAAATAGCCCCCGAGACCCCCCCCAATTCAGCCGTCTCCGCTCTGTGGGATCTTCTAACATCCAAAGGCATCAATATTCAGAAGATAAAGCAGATCCGATGAGTTTTTATTTTTCGCCCTACCCGCGACTGGTTCAAATTTTCCAAAATATGACCAAATTGATTTCTTCAAAATAGCCCCCGAGACCCCCCCCAATTCAGCCGTCTCCGCTCTGTGGGATCTTCTAACATCCAAAGGCATCAATATTCAGAAGATAAAGCAGATCCGATGAGTTTTTATTTTTCGCCCTACCCGCGACTGGTTCAAATTTTCCAAAATATGACCAAATTGATTTCTTCAAAATAGCCCCCGAGACCCCCCCCAATTCAGCCGTCTCCGCTCTGTGGGATCTTCTAACATCCAAAGGCATCAATATTCAGAAGATAAAGCAGATCCGATGAGTTTTTATTTTTCGCCCTACCCGCGACTGGTTCAAATTTTCCAAAATATGACCAAATTGATTTCTTCAAAATAGCCCCCGAGACCCCCCCCAATTCAGCCGTCTCCGCTCTGTGGGATCTTCTAACATCCAAAGGCATCAATATTCAGAAGATAAAGCAGATCCGATGAGTTTTTATTTTTCGCCCTACCCGCGACTGGTTCAAATTTTCCAAAATATGACCAAATTGATTTCTTCAAAATAGCCCCCGAGACCCCCCCCAATTCAGCCGTCTCCGCTCTGTGGGATCTTCTAACATCCAAAGGCATCAATATTCAGAAGATAAAGCAGATCCGATGAGTTTTTATTTTTCGCCCTACCCGCGACTGGTTCAAATTTTCCAAAATATGACCAAATTGATTTCTTCAAAATAGCCCCCGAGACCCCCCCCAATTCAGCCGTCTCCGCTCTGTGGGATCTTCTAACATCCAAAGGCATCAATATTCAGAAGATAAAGCAGATCCGATGAGTTTTTATTTTTCGCCCTACCCGCGACTGGTTCAAATTTTCCAAAATATGACCAAATTGATTTCTTCAAAATAGCCCCCGAGACCCCCCCCAATTCAGCCGTCTCCGCTCTGTGGGATCTTCTAACATCCAAAGGCATCGTATCTATGGTGTGCGATTTCTAGATGAATAGCCCCCGAGACCCCCCCCAATTCAGCCGTCTCCCGCTCTGTGGGGATCTTCTAACATCCAAAGGCATCATAGCCCCCGAGACCCCCCCCAATTCAGCCGTCTCCGCTCTGTGGGATCTTCTAACATCCAAAGGCATCAATATTCAGAAGATAAAGCAGATCCGATGAGTTTTTATTTTTCGCCCTACCCGCGACTGGTTCAAATTTTCCAAAATATGACCAAATTGATTTCTTCAAAATAGCCCCCGAGACCCCCCCCAATTCAGCCGTCTCCGCTCTGTGGGATCTTCTAACATCCAAAGGCATCAATATTCAGAAGATAAAGCAGATCCGATGAGTTTTTATTTTTCGCCCTACCCGCGACTGGTTCAAATTTTCCAAAATATGACCAAATTGATTTCTTCAAAATAGCCCCCGAGACCCCCCCCAATTCAGCCGTCTCCGCTCTGTGGGATCTTCTAACATCCAAAGGCATCAATATTCAGAAGATAAAGCAGATCCGATGAGTTTTTATTTTTCGCCCTACCCGCGACTGGTTCAAATTTTCCAAAATATGACCAAATTGATTTCTTCAAAATAGCCCCCGAGACCCCCCCCAATTCAGCCGTCTCCGCTCTGTGGGATCTTCTAACATCCAAAGGCATCAATATTCAGAAGATAAAGCAGATCCGATGAGTTTTTATTTTTCGCCCTACCCGCGACTGGTTCAAATTTTCCAAAATATGACCAAATTGATTTCTTCAAAATAGCCCCCGAGACCCCCCCCAATTCAGCCGTCTCCGCTCTGTGGGATCTTCTAACATCCAAAGGCATCAATATTCAGAAGATAAAGCAGATCCGATGAGTTTTTATTTTTCGCCCTACCCGCGACTGGTTCAAATTTTCCAAAATATGACCAAATTGATTTCTTCAAAATAGCCCCCGAGACCCCCCCCAATTCAGCCGTCTCCGCTCTGTGGGATCTTCTAACATCCAAAGGCATCAATATTCAGAAGATAAAGCAGATCCGATGAGTTTTTATTTTTCGCCCTACCCGCGACTGGTTCAAATTTTCCAAAATATGACCAAATTGATTTCTTCAAAATAGCCCCCGAGACCCCCCCCAATTCAGCCGTCTCCGCTCTGTGGGATCTTCTAACATCCAAAGGCATCAATATTCAGAAGATAAAGCAGATCCGATGAGTTTTTATTTTTCGCCCTACCCGCGACTGGTTCAAATTTTCCAAAATATGACCAAATTGATTTCTTCAAAATAGCCCCCGAGACCCCCCCCAATTCAGCCGTCTCCGCTCTGTGGGATCTTCTAACATCCAAAGGCATCAATATTCAGAAGATAAAGCAGATCCGATGAGTTTTTATTTTTCGCCCTACCCGCGACTGGTTCAAATTTTCCAAAATATGACCAAATTGATTTCTTCAAAATAGCCCCCGAGACCCCCCCCAATTCAGCCGTCTCCGCTCTGTGGGATCTTCTAACATCCAAAGGCATCAATATTCAGAAGATAAAGCAGATCCGATGAGTTTTTATTTTTCGCCCTACCCGCGACTGGTTCAAATTTTCCAAAATATGACCAAATTGATTTCTTCAAAATAGCCCCCGAGACCCCCCCCAATTCAGCCGTCTCCGCTCTGTGGGATCTTCTAACATCCAAAGGCATCAATATTCAGAAGATAAAGCAGATCCGATGAGTTTTTATTTTTCGCCCTACCCGCGACTGGTTCAAATTTTCCAAAATATGACCAAATTGATTTCTTCAAAATAGCCCCCGAGACCCCCCCCAATTCAGCCGTCTCCGCTCTGTGGGATCTTCTAACATCCAAAGGCATCAATATTCAGAAGATAAAGCAGATCCGATGAGTTTTTATT
Source organism: Lytechinus pictus (assembly GCF_037042905.1). NCBI lineage: Eukaryota > Metazoa > Echinodermata > Echinoidea > Temnopleuroida > Toxopneustidae > Lytechinus > Lytechinus pictus. The sequence continues at coordinate 50,233 of NW_026974187.1, read as the reverse complement.
TTTCGCCCTACCCGCGACTGGTTCAAATTTTCCAAAATATGACCAAATTGATTTCTTCAAAATAGCCCCCGAGACCCCCCCCAATTCAGCCGTCTCCGCTCTGTGGGATCTTCTAACATCCAAAGGCATCAATATTCAGAAGATAAAGCAGATCCGATGAGTTTTTATTTTTCGCCCTACCCGCGACTGGTTCAAATTTTCCAAAATATGACCAAATTGATTTCTTCAAAATAGCCCCCGAGACCCCCCCCAATTCAGCCGTCTCCGCTCTGTGGGATCTTCTAACATCCAAAGGCATCAATATTCAGAAGATAAAGCAGATCCGATGAGTTTTTATTTTTCGCCCTACCCGCGACTGGTTCAAATTTTCCAAAATATGACCAAATTGATTTCTTCAAAATAGCCCCCGAGACCCCCCCCAATTCAGCCGTCTCCGCTCTGTGGGATCTTCTAACATCCAAAGGCATCAATATTCAGAAGATAAAGCAGATCCGATGAGTTTTTATTTTTCGCCCTACCCGCGACTGGTTCAAATTTTCCAAAATATGACCAAATTGATTTCTTCAAAATAGCCCCCGAGACCCCCCCCAATTCAGCCGTCTCCGCTCTGTGGGATCTTCTAACATCCAAAGGCATCAATATTCAGAAGATAAAGCAGATCCGATGAGTTTTTATTTTTCGCCCTACCCGCGACTGGTTCAAATTTTCCAAAATATGACCAAATTGATTTCTTCAAAATAGCCCCCGAGACCCCCCCCAATTCAGCCGTCTCCGCTCTGTGGGATCTTCTAACATCCAAAGGCATCAATATTCAGAAGATAAAGCAGATCCGATGAGTTTTTATTTTTCGCCCTACCCGCGACTGGTTCAAATTTTCCAAAATATGACCAAATTGATTTCTTCAAAATAGCCCCCGAGACCCCCCCCAATTCAGCCGTCTCCGCTCTGTGGGATCTTCTAACATCCAAAGGCATCAATATTCAGAAGATAAAGCAGATCCGATGAGTTTTTATTTTTCGCCCTACCCGCGACTGGTTCAAATTTTCCAAAATATGACCAAATTGATTTCTTCAAAATAGCCCCCGAGACCCCCCCCAATTCAGCCGTCTCCGCTCTGTGGGATCTTCTAACATCCAAAGGCATCAATATTCAGAAGATAAAGCAGATCCGATGAGTTTTTATTTTTCGCCCTACCCGCGACTGGTTCAAATTTTCCAAAATAGACCAAATTGATTTCTTCAAAATAGCCCCCGAGACCCCCCCCAATTCAGCCGTCTCCGCTCTGTGGGATCTTCTAACATCCAAAGGCATCAATATTCAGAAGATAAAGCAGATCCGATGAGTTTTTATTTTTCGCCCTACCCGCGACTGGTTCAAATTTTCCAAAATATGACCAAATTGATTTCTTCAAAATAGCCCCCGAGACCCCCCCCAATTCAGCCGTCTCCGCTCTGTGGGATCTTCTAACATCCAAAGGCATCAATATTCAGAAGATAAAGCAGATCCGATGAGTTTTTATTTTTCGCCCTACCCGCGACTGGTTCAAATTTTCCAAAATATGACCAAATTGATTTCTTCAAAATAGCCCCCGAGACCCCCCCCAATTCAGCCGTCTCCGCTCTGTGGGATCTTCTAACATCCAAAGGCATCAATATTCAGAAGATAAAGCAGATCCGATGAGTTTTTATTTTTCGCCCTACCCGCGACTGGTTCAAATTTTCCAAAATATGACCAAATTGATTTCTTCAAAATAGCCCCCGAGACCCCCCCCAATTCAGCCGTCTCCGCTCTGTGGGATCTTCTAACATCCAAAGGCATCAATATTCAGAAGATAAAGCAGATCCGATGAGTTTTTATTTTTCGCCCTACCCGCGACTGGTTCAAATTTTCCAAAATATGACCAAATTGATTTCTTCAAAATAGCCCCCGAGACCCCCCCCAATTCAGCCGTCTCCGCTCTGTGGGATCTTCTAACATCCAAAGGCATCAATATTCAGAAGATAAAGCAGATCCGATGAGTTTTTATTTTTCGCCCTACCCGCGACTGGTTCAAATTTTCCAAAATATGACCAAATTGATTTCTTCAAAATAGCCCCCGAGACCCCCCCCAATTCAGCCGTCTCCGCTCTGTGGGATCTTCTAACATCCAAAGGCATCAATATTCAGAAGATAAAGCAGATCCGATGAGTTTTTATTTTTCGCCCTACCCGCGACTGGTTCAAATTTTCCAAAATATGACCAAATTGATTTCTTCAAAATAGCCCCCGAGACCCCCCCCAATTCAGCCGTCTCCGCTCTGTGGGATCTTCTAACATCCAAAGGCATCAATATTCAGAAGATAAAGCAGATCCGATGAGTTTTTATTTTTCGCCCTACCCGCGACTGGTTCAAATTTTCCAAAATATGACCAAATTGATTTCTTCAAAATAGCCCCCGAGACCCCCCCCAATTCAGCCGTCTCCGCTCTGTGGGATCTTCTAACATCCAAAGGCATCAATATTCAGAAGATAAAGCAGATCCGATGAGTTTTTATTTTTCGCCCTACCCGCGACTGGTTCAAATTTTCCAAAATATGACCAAATTGATTTCTTCAAAATAGCCCCCGAGACCCCCCCCAATTCAGCCGTCTCCGCTCTGTGGGATCTTCTAACATCCAAAGGCATCAATATTCAGAAGATAAAGCAGATCCGATGAGTTTTTATTTTTCGCCCTACCCGCGACTGGTTCAAATTTTCCAAAATATGACCAAATTGATTTCTTCAAAATAGCCCCCGAGACCCCCCCCAATTCAGCCGTCTCCGCTCTGTGGGATCTTCTAACATCCAAAGGCATCAATATTCAGAAGATAAAGCAGATCCGATGAGTTTTTATTTTTCGCCCTACCCGCGACTGGTTCAAATTTTCCAAAATATGACCAAATTGATTTCTTCAAAATAGCCCCCGAGACCCCCCCCAATTCAGCCGTCTCCGCTCTGTGGGATCTTCTAACATCCAAAGGCATCAATATTCAGAAGATAAAGCAGATCCGATGAGTTTTTATTTTTCGCCCTACCCGCGACTGGTTCAAATTTTCCAAAATATGACCAAATTGATTTCTTCAAAATAGCCCCCGAGACCCCCCCCAATTCAGCCGTCTCCGCTCTGTGGGATCTTCTAACATCCAAAGGCATCAATATTCAGAAGATAAAGCAGATCCGATGAGTTTTTATTTTTCGCCCTACCCGCGACTGGTTCAAATTTTCCAAAATATGACCAAATTGATTTCTTCAAAATAGCCCCCGAGACCCCCCCCAATTCAGCCGTCTCCGCTCTGTGGGATCTTCTAACATCCAAAGGCATCAATATTCAGAAGATAAAGCAGATCCGATGAGTTTTTATTTTTCGCCCTACCCGCGACTGGTTCAAATTTTCCAAAATATGACCAAATTGATTTCTTCAAAATAGCCCCCGAGACCCCCCCCAATTCAGCCGTCTCCGCTCTGTGGGATCTTCTAACATCCAAAGGCATCAATATTCAGAAGATAAAGCAGATCCGATGAGTTTTTATTTTTCGCCCTACCCGCGACTGGTTCAAATTTTCCAAAATATGACCAAATTGATTTCTTCAAAATAGCCCCCGAGACCCCCCCCAATTCAGCCGTCTCCGCTCTGTGGGATCTTCTAACATCCAAAGGCATCAATATTCAGAAGATAAAGCAGATCCGATGAGTTTTTATTTTTCGCCCTACCCGCGACTGGTTCAAATTTTCCAAAATATGACCAAATTGATTTCTTCAAAATAGCCCCCGAGACCCCCCCCAATTCAGCCGTCTCCGCTCTGTGGGATCTTCTAACATCCAAAGGCATCAATATTCAGAAGATAAAGCAGATCCGATGAGTTTTTATTTTTCGCCCTACCCGCGACTGGTTCAAATTTTCCAAAATATGACCAAATTGATTTCTTCAAAATAGCCCCCGAGACCCCCCCCAATTCAGCCGTCTCCGCTCTGTGGGATCTTCTAACATCCAAAGGCATCAATATTCAGAAGATAAAGCAGATCCGATGAGTTTTTATTTTTCGCCCTACCCGCGACTGGTTCAAATTTTCCAAAATATGACCAAATTGATTTCTTCAAAATAGCCCCCGAGACCCCCCCCAATTCAGCCGTCTCCGCTCTGTGGGATCTTCTAACATCCAAAGGCATCAATATTCAGAAGATAAAGCAGATCCGATGAGTTTTTATTTTTCGCCCTACCCGCGACTGGTTCAAATTTTCCAAAATATGACCAAATTGATTTCTTCAAAATAGCCCCCGAGACCCCCCCCAATTCAGCCGTCTCCGCTCTGTGGGATCTTCTAACATCCAAAGGCATCAATATTCAGAAGATAAAGCAGATCCGATGAGTTTTTATTTTTCGCCCTACCCGCGACTGGTTCAAATTTTCCAAAATATGACCAAATTGATTTCTTCAAAATAGCCCCCGAGACCCCCCCCAATTCAGCCGTCTCCGCTCTGTGGGATCTTCTAACATCCAAAGGCATCAATATTCAGAAGATAAAGCAGATCCGATGAGTTTTTATTTTTCGCCCTACCCGCGACTGGTTCAAATTTTCCAAAATATGACCAAATTGATTTCTTCAAAATAGCCCCCGAGACCCCCCCCAATTCAGCCGTCTCCGCTCTGTGGGATCTTCTAACATCCAAAGGCATCAATATTCAGAAGATAAAGCAGATCCGATGAGTTTTTATTTTTCGCCCTACCCGCGACTGGTTCAAATTTTCCAAAATATGACCAAATTGATTTCTTCAAAATAGCCCCCGAGACCCCCCCCAATTCAGCCGTCTCCGCTCTGTGGGATCTTCTAACATCCAAAGGCATCAATATTCAGAAGATAAAGCAGATCCGATGAGTTTTTATTTTTCGCCCTACCCGCGACTGGTTCAAATTTTCCAAAATATGACCAAATTGATTTCTTCAAAATAGCCCCCGAGACCCCCCCCAATTCAGCCGTCTCCGCTCTGTGGGATCTTCTAACATCCAAAGGCATCAATATTCAGAAGATAAAGCAGATCCGATGAGTTTTTATTTTTCGCCCTACCCGCGACTGGTTCAAATTTTCCAAAATATGACCAAATTGATTTCTTCAAAATAGCCCCCGAGACCCCCCCCAATTCAGCCGTCTCCGCTCTGTGGGATCTTCTAACATCCAAAGGCATCAATATTCAGAAGATAAAGCAGATCCGATGAGTTTTTATTTTTCGCCCTACCCGCGACTGGTTCAAATTTTCCAAAATATGACCAAATTGATTTCTTCAAAATAGCCCCCGAGACCCCCCCCAATTCAGCCGTCTCCGCTCTGTGGGATCTTCTAACATCCAAAGGCATCAATATTCAGAAGATAAAGCAGATCCGATGAGTTTTTATTTTTCGCCCTACCCGCGACTGGTTCAAATTTTCCAAAATATGACCAAATTGATTTCTTCAAAATAGCCCCCGAGACCCCCCCCAATTCAGCCGTCTCCGCTCTGTGGGATCTTCTAACATCCAAAGGCATCAATATTCAGAAGATAAAGCAGATCCGATGAGTTTTTATTTTTCGCCCTACCCGCGACTGGTTCAAATTTTCCAAAATATGACCAAATTGATTTCTTCAAAATAGCCCCCGAGACCCCCCCCAATTCAGCCGTCTCCGCTCTGTGGGATCTTCTAACATCCAAAGGCATCAATATTCAGAAGATAAAGCAGATCCGATGAGTTTTTATTTTTCGCCCTACCCGCGACTGGTTCAAATTTTCCAAAATATGACCAAATTGATTTCTTCAAAATAGCCCCCGAGACCCCCCCCAATTCAGCCGTCTCCGCTCTGTGGGATCTTCTAACATCCAAAGGCATCAATATTCAGAAGATAAAGCAGATCCGATGAGTTTTTATTTTTCGCCCTACCCGCGACTGGTTCAAATTTTCCAAAATATGACCAAATTGATTTCTTCAAAATAGCCCCCGAGACCCCCCCCAATTCAGCCGTCTCCGCTCTGTGGGATCTTCTAACATCCAAAGGCATCAATATTCAGAAGATAAAGCAGATCCGATGAGTTTTTATTTTTCGCCCTACCCGCGACTGGTTCAAATTTTCCAAAATATGACCAAATTGATTTCTTCAAAATAGCCCCCGAGACCCCCCCCAATTCAGCCGTCTCCGCTCTGTGGGATCTTCTAACATCCAAAGGCATCAATATTCAGAAGATAAAGCAGATCCGATGAGTTTTTATTTTTCGCCCTACCCGCGACTGGTTCAAATTTTCCAAAATATGACCAAATTGATTTCTTCAAAATAGCCCCCGAGACCCCCCCCAATTCAGCCGTCTCCGCTCTGTGGGATCTTCTAACATCCAAAGGCATCAATATTCAGAAGATAAAGCAGATCCGATGAGTTTTTATTTTTCGCCCTACCCGCGACTGGTTCAAATTTTCCAAAATATGACCAAATTGATTTCTTCAAAATAGCCCCCGAGACCCCCCCCAATTCAGCCGTCTCCGCTCTGTGGGATCTTCTAACATCCAAAGGCATCAATATTCAGAAGATAAAGCAGATCCGATGAGTTTTTATTTTTCGCCCTACCCGCGACTGGTTCAAATTTTCCAAAATATGACCAAATTGATTTCTTCAAAATAGCCCCCGAGACCCCCCCCAATTCAGCCGTCTCCGCTCTGTGGGATCTTCTAACATCCAAAGGCATCAATATTCAGAAGATAAAGCAGATCCGATGAGTTTTTATTTTTCGCCCTACCCGCGACTGGTTCAAATTTTCCAAAATATGACCAAATTGATTTCTTCAAAATAGCCCCCGAGACCCCCCCCAATTCAGCCGTCTCCGCTCTGTGGGATCTTCTAACATCCAAAGGCATCAATATTCAGAAGATAAAGCAGATCCGATGAGTTTTTATTTTTCGCCCTACCCGCGACTGGTTCAAATTTTCCAAAATATGACCAAATTGATTTCTTCAAAATAGCCCCCGAGACCCCCCCCAATTCAGCCGTCTCCGCTCTGTGGGATCTTCTAACATCCAAAGGCATCAATATTCAGAAGATAAAGCAGATCCGATGAGTTTTTATTTTTCGCCCTACCCGCGACTGGTTCAAATTTTCCAAAATATGACCAAATTGATTTCTTCAAAATAGCCCCCGAGACCCCCCCCAATTCAGCCGTCTCCGCTCTGTGGGATCTTCTAACATCCAAAGGCATCAATATTCAGAAGATAAAGCAGATCCGATGAGTTTTTATTTTTCGCCCTACCCGCGACTGGTTCAAATTTTCCAAAATATGACCAAATTGATTTCTTCAAAATAGCCCCCGAGACCCCCCCCAATTCAGCCGTCTCCGCTCTGTGGGATCTTCTAACATCCAAAGGCATCAATATTCAGAAGATAAAGCAGATCCGATGAGTTTTTATTTTTCGCCCTACCCGCGACTGGTTCAAATTTTCCAAAATATGACCAAATTGATTTCTTCAAAATAGCCCCCGAGACCCCCCCCAATTCAGCCGTCTCCGCTCTGTGGGATCTTCTAACATCCAAAGGCATCAATATTCAGAAGATAAAGCAGATCCGATGAGTTTTTATTTTTCGCCCTACCCGCGACTGGTTCAAATTTTCCAAAATATGACCAAATTGATTTCTTCAAAATAGCCCCCGAGACCCCCCCCAATTCAGCCGTCTCCGCTCTGTGGGATCTTCTAACATCCAAAGGCATCAATATTCAGAAGATAAAGCAGATCCGATGAGTTTTTATTTTTCGCCCTACCCGCGACTGGTTCAAATTTTCCAAAATATGACCAAATTGATTTCTTCAAAATAGCCCCCGAGACCCCCCCCAATTCAGCCGTCTCCGCTCTGTGGGATCTTCTAACATCCAAAGGCATCAATATTCAGAAGATAAAGCAGATCCGATGAGTTTTTATTTTTCGCCCTACCCGCGACTGGTTCAAATTTTCCAAAATATGACCAAATTGATTTCTTCAAAATAGCCCCCGAGACCCCCCCCAATTCAGCCGTCTCCGCTCTGTGGGATCTTCTAACATCCAAAGGCATCAATATTCAGAAGATAAAGCAGATCCGATGAGTTTTTATTTTTCGCCCTACCCGCGACTGGTTCAAATTTTCCAAAATATGACCAAATTGATTTCTTCAAAATAGCCCCCGAGACCCCCCCCAATTCAGCCGTCTCCGCTCTGTGGGATCTTCTAACATCCAAAGGCATCAATATTCAGAAGATAAAGCAGATCCGATGAGTTTTTATTTTTCGCCCTACCCGCGACTGGTTCAAATTTTCCAAAATATGACCAAATTGATTTCTTCAAAATAGCCCCCGAGACCCCCCCCAATTCAGCCGTCTCCGCTCTGTGGGATCTTCTAACATCCAAAGGCATCAATATTCAGAAGATAAAGCAGATCCGATGAGTTTTTATTTTTCGCCCTACCCGCGACTGGTTCAAATTTTCCAAAATATGACCAAATTGATTTCTTCAAAATAGCCCCCGAGACCCCCCCCAATTCAGCCGTCTCCGCTCTGTGGGATCTTCTAACATCCAAAGGCATCAATATTCAGAAGATAAAGCAGATCCGATGAGTTTTTATTTTTCGCCCTACCCGCGACTGGTTCAAATTTTCCAAAATATGACCAAATTGATTTCTTCAAAATAGCCCCCGAGACCCCCCCCAATTCAGCCGTCTCCGCTCTGTGGGATCTTCTAACATCCAAAGGCATCAATATTCAGAAGATAAAGCAGATCCGATGAGTTTTTATTTTTCGCCCTACCCGCGACTGGTTCAAATTTTCCAAAATATGACCAAATTGATTTCTTCAAAATAGCCCCCGAGACCCCCCCCAATTCAGCCGTCTCCGCTCTGTGGGATCTTCTAACATCCAAAGGCATCAATATTCAGAAGATAAAGCAGATCCGATGAGTTTTTATTTTTCGCCCTACCCGCGACTGGTTCAAATTTTCCAAAATATGACCAAATTGATTTCTTCAAAATAGCCCCCGAGACCCCCCCCAATTCAGCCGTCTCCGCTCTGTGGGATCTTCTAACATCCAAAGGCATCAATATTCAGAAGATAAAGCAGATCCGATGAGTTTTTATTTTTCGCCCTACCCGCGACTGGTTCAAATTTTCCAAAATATGACCAAATTGATTTCTTCAAAATAGCCCCCGAGACCCCCCCCAATTCAGCCGTCTCCGCTCTGTGGGATCTTCTAACATCCAAAGGCATCAATATTCAGAAGATAAAGCAGATCCGATGAGTTTTTATTTTTCGCCCTACCCGCGACTGGTTCAAATTTTCCAAAATATGACCAAATTGATTTCTTCAAAATAGCCCCCGAGACCCCCCCCAATTCAGCCGTCTCCGCTCTGTGGGATCTTCTAACATCCAAAGGCATCAATATTCAGAAGATAAAGCAGATCCGATGAGTTTTTATTTTTCGCCCTACCCGCGACTGGTTCAAATTTTCCAAAATATGACCAAATTGATTTCTTCAAAATAGCCCCCGAGACCCCCCCCAATTCAGCCGTCTCCGCTCTGTGGGATCTTCTAACATCCAAAGGCATCAATATTCAGAAGATAAAGCAGATCCGATGAGTTTTTATTTTTCGCCCTACCCGCGACTGGTTCAAATTTTCCAAAATATGACCAAATTGATTTCTTCAAAATAGCCCCCGAGACCCCCCCCAATTCAGCCGTCTCCGCTCTGTGGGATCTTCTAACATCCAAAGGCATCAATATTCAGAAGATAAAGCAGATCCGATGAGTTTTTATTTTTCGCCCTACCCGCGACTGGTTCAAATTTTCCAAAATATGACCAAATTGATTTCTTCAAAATAGCCCCCGAGACCCCCCCCAATTCAGCCGTCTCCGCTCTGTGGGATCTTCTAACATCCAAAGGCATCAATATTCAGAAGATAAAGCAGATCCGATGAGTTTTTATTTTTCGCCCTACCCGCGACTGGTTCAAATTTTCCAAAATATGACCAAATTGATTTCTTCAAAATAGCCCCCGAGACCCCCCCCAATTCAGCCGTCTCCGCTCTGTGGGATCTTCTAACATCCAAAGGCATCAATATTCAGAAGATAAAGCAGATCCGATGAGTTTTTATTTTTCGCCCTACCCGCGACTGGTTCAAATTTTCCAAAATATGACCAAATTGATTTCTTCAAAATAGCCCCCGAGACCCCCCCCAATTCAGCCGTCTCCGCTCTGTGGGATCTTCTAACATCCAAAGGCATCAATATTCAGAAGATAAAGCAGATCCGATGAGTTTTTATTTTTCGCCCTACCCGCGACTGGTTCAAATTTTCCAAAATATGACCAAATTGATTTCTTCAAAATAGCCCCCGAGACCCCCCCCAATTCAGCCGTCTCCGCTCTGTGGGATCTTCTAACATCCAAAGGCATCAATATTCAGAAGATAAAGCAGATCCGATGAGTTTTTATTTTTCGCCCTACCCGCGACTGGTTCAAATTTTCCAAAATATGACCAAATTGATTTCTTCAAAATAGCCCCCGAGACCCCCCCCAATTCAGCCGTCTCCGCTCTGTGGGATCTTCTAACATCCAAAGGCATCAATATTCAGAAGATAAAGCAGATCCGATGAGTTTTTATTTTTCGCCCTACCCGCGACTGGTTCAAATTTTCCAAAATATGACCAAATTGATTTCTTCAAAATAGCCCCCGAGACCCCCCCCAATTCAGCCGTCTCCGCTCTGTGGGATCTTCTAACATCCAAAGGCATCAATATTCAGAAGATAAAGCAGATCCGATGAGTTTTTATTTTTCGCCCTACCCGCGACTGGTTCAAATTTTCCAAAATATGACCAAATTGATTTCTTCAAAATAGCCCCCGAGACCCCCCCCAATTCAGCCGTCTCCGCTCTGTGGGATCTTCTAACATCCAAAGGCATCAATATTCAGAAGATAAAGCAGATCCGATGAGTTTTTATTTTTCGCCCTACCCGCGACTGGTTCAAATTTTCCAAAATATGACCAAATTGATTTCTTCAAAATAGCCCCCGAGACCCCCCCCAATTCAGCCGTCTCCGCTCTGTGGGATCTTCTAACATCCAAAGGCATCAATATTCAGAAGATAAAGCAGATCCGATGAGTTTTTATTTTTCGCCCTACCCGCGACTGGTTCAAATTTTCCAAAATATGACCAAATTGATTTCTTCAAAATAGCCCCCGAGACCCCCCCCAATTCAGCCGTCTCCGCTCTGTGGGATCTTCTAACATCCAAAGGCATCAATATTCAGAAGATAAAGCAGATCCGATGAGTTTTTATTTTTCGCCCTACCCGCGACTGGTTCAAATTTTCCAAAATATGACCAAATTGATTTCTTCAAAATAGCCCCCGAGACCCCCCCCAATTCAGCCGTCTCCGCTCTGTGGGATCTTCTAACATCCAAAGGCATCAATATTCAGAAGATAAAGCAGATCCGATGAGTTTTTATTTTTCGCCCTACCCGCGACTGGTTCAAATTTTCCAAAATATGACCAAATTGATTTCTTCAAAATAGCCCCCGAGACCCCCCCCAATTCAGCCGTCTCCGCTCTGTGGGATCTTCTAACATCCAAAGGCATCAATATTCAGAAGATAAAGCAGATCCGATGAGTTTTTATTTTTCGCCCTACCCGCGACTGGTTCAAATTTTCCAAAATATGACCAAATTGATTTCTTCAAAATAGCCCCCGAGACCCCCCCCAATTCAGCCGTCTCCGCTCTGTGGGATCTTCTAACATCCAAAGGCATCAATATTCAGAAGATAAAGCAGATCCGATGAGTTTTTATTTTTCGCCCTACCCGCGACTGGTTCAAATTTTCCAAAATATGACCAAATTGATTTCTTCAAAATAGCCCCCGAGACCCCCCCCAATTCAGCCGTCTCCGCTCTGTGGGATCTTCTAACATCCAAAGGCATCAATATTCAGAAGATAAAGCAGATCCGATGAGTTTTTATTTTTCGCCCTACCCGCGACTGGTTCAAATTTTCCAAAATATGACCAAATTGATTTCTTCAAAATAGCCCCCGAGACCCCCCCCAATTCAGCCGTCTCCGCTCTGTGGGATCTTCTAACATCCAAAGGCATCAATATTCAGAAGATAAAGCAGATCCGATGAGTTTTTATTTTTCGCCCTACCCGCGACTGGTTCAAATTTTCCAAAATATGACCAAATTGATTTCTTCAAAATAGCCCCCGAGACCCCCCCCAATTCAGCCGTCTCCGCTCTGTGGGATCTTCTAACATCCAAAGGCATCAATATTCAGAAGATAAAGCAGATCCGATGAGTTTTTATTTTTCGCCCTACCCGCGACTGGTTCAAATTTTCCAAAATATGACCAAATTGATTTCTTCAAAATAGCCCCCGAGACCCCCCCCAATTCAGCCGTCTCCGCTCTGTGGGATCTTCTAACATCCAAAGGCATCAATATTCAGAAGATAAAGCAGATCCGATGAGTTTTTATTTTTCGCCCTACCCGCGACTGGTTCAAATTTTCCAAAATATGACCAAATTGATTTCTTCAAAATAGCCCCCGAGACCCCCCCCAATTCAGCCGTCTCCGCTCTGTGGGATCTTCTAACATCCAAAGGCATCAATATTCAGAAGATAAAGCAGATCCGATGAGTTTTTATTTTTCGCCCTACCCGCGACTGGTTCAAATTTTCCAAAATATGACCAAATTGATTTCTTCAAAATAGCCCCCGAGACCCCCCCCAATTCAGCCGTCTCCGCTCTGTGGGATCTTCTAACATCCAAAGGCATCAATATTCAGAAGATAAAGCAGATCCGATGAGTTTTTATTTTTCGCCCTACCCGCGACTGGTTCAAATTTTCCAAAATATGACCAAATTGATTTCTTCAAAATAGCCCCCGAGACCCCCCCCAATTCAGCCGTCTCCGCTCTGTGGGATCTTCTAACATCCAAAGGCATCAATATTCAGAAGATAAAGCAGATCCGATGAGTTTTTATTTTTCGCCCTACCCGCGACTGGTTCAAATTTTCCAAAATATGACCAAATTGATTTCTTCAAAATAGCCCCCGAGACCCCCCCCAATTCAGCCGTCTCCGCTCTGTGGGATCTTCTAACATCCAAAGGCATCAATATTCAGAAGATAAAGCAGATCCGATGAGTTTTTATTTTTCGCCCTACCCGCGACTGGTTCAAATTTTCCAAAATATGACCAAATTGATTTCTTCAAAATAGCCCCCGAGACCCCCCCCAATTCAGCCGTCTCCGCTCTGTGGGATCTTCTAACATCCAAAGGCATCAATATTCAGAAGATAAAGCAGATCCGATGAGTTTTTATTTTTCGCCCTACCCGCGACTGGTTCAAATTTTCCAAAATATGACCAAATTGATTTCTTCAAAATAGCCCCCGAGACCCCCCCCAATTCAGCCGTCTCCGCTCTGTGGGATCTTCTAACATCCAAAGGCATCAATATTCAGAAGATAAAGCAGATCCGATGAGTTTTTATTTTTCGCCCTACCCGCGACTGGTTCAAATTTTCCAAAATATGACCAAATTGATTTCTTCAAAATAGCCCCCGAGACCCCCCCCAATTCAGCCGTCTCCGCTCTGTGGGATCTTCTAACATCCAAAGGCATCAATATTCAGAAGATAAAGCAGATCCGATGAGTTTTTATTTTTCGCCCTACCCGCGACTGGTTCAAATTTTCCAAAATATGACCAAATTGATTTCTTCAAAATAGCCCCCGAGACCCCCCCCAATTCAGCCGTCTCCGCTCTGTGGGATCTTCTAACATCCAAAGGCATCAATATTCAGAAGATAAAGCAGATCCGATGAGTTTTTATTTTTCGCCCTACCCGCGACTGGTTCAAATTTTCCAAAATATGACCAAATTGATTTCTTCAAAATAGCCCCCGAGACCCCCCCCAATTCAGCCGTCTCCGCTCTGTGGGATCTTCTAACATCCAAAGGCATCAATATTCAGAAGATAAAGCAGATCCGATGAGTTTTTATTTTTCGCCCTACCCGCGACTGGTTCAAATTTTCCAAAATATGACCAAATTGATTTCTTCAAAATAGCCCCCGAGACCCCCCCCAATTCAGCCGTCTCCGCTCTGTGGGATCTTCTAACATCCAAAGGCATCAATATTCAGAAGATAAAGCAGATCCGATGAGTTTTTATTTTTCGCCCTACCCGCGACTGGTTCAAATTTTCCAAAATATGACCAAATTGATTTCTTCAAAATAGCCCCCGAGACCCCCCCCAATTCAGCCGTCTCCGCTCTGTGGGATCTTCTAACATCCAAAGGCATCAATATTCAGAAGATAAAGCAGATCCGATGAGTTTTTATTTTTCGCCCTACCCGCGACTGGTTCAAATTTTCCAAAATATGACCAAATTGATTTCTTCAAAATAGCCCCCGAGACCCCCCCCAATTCAGCCGTCTCCGCTCTGTGGGATCTTCTAACATCCAAAGGCATCAATATTCAGAAGATAAAGCAGATCCGATGAGTTTTTATTTTTCGCCCTACCCGCGACTGGTTCAAATTTTCCAAAATATGACCAAATTGATTTCTTCAAAATAGCCCCCGAGACCCCCCCCAATTCAGCCGTCTCCGCTCTGTGGGATCTTCTAACATCCAAAGGCATCAATATTCAGAAGATAAAGCAGATCCGATGAGTTTTTATTTTTCGCCCTACCCGCGACTGGTTCAAATTTTCCAAAATATGACCAAATTGATTTCTTCAAAATAGCCCCCGAGACCCCCCCCAATTCAGCCGTCTCCGCTCTGTGGGATCTTCTAACATCCAAAGGCATCAATATTCAGAAGATAAAGCAGATCCGATGAGTTTTTATTTTTCGCCCTACCCGCGACTGGTTCAAATTTTCCAAAATATGACCAAATTGATTTCTTCAAAATAGCCCCCGAGACCCCCCCCAATTCAGCCGTCTCCGCTCTGTGGGATCTTCTAACATCCAAAGGCATCAATATTCAGAAGATAAAGCAGATCCGATGAGTTTTTATTTTTCGCCCTACCCGCGACTGGTTCAAATTTTCCAAAATATGACCAAATTGATTTCTTCAAAATAGCCCCCGAGACCCCCCCCAATTCAGCCGTCTCCGCTCTGTGGGATCTTCTAACATCCAAAGGCATCAATATTCAGAAGATAAAGCAGATCCGATGGTTTTTATTTTTCGCCCTACCCGCGACTGGTTCAAATTTTCCAAAATATGACCAAATTGATTTCTTCAAAATAGCCCCCGAGACCCCCCCCAATTCAGCCGTCTCCGCTCTGTGGGATCTTCTAACATCCAAAGGCATCAATATTCAGAAGATAAAGCAGATCCGATGAGTTTTTATTTTTCGCCCTACCCGCGACTGGTTCAAATTTTCCAAAATATGACCAAATTGATTTCTTCAAAATAGCCCCCGAGACCCCCCCCAATTCAGCCGTCTCCGCTCTGTGGGATCTTCTAACATCCAAAGGCATCAATATTCAGAAGATAAAGCAGATCCGATGAGTTTTTATTTTTCGCCCTACCCGCGACTGGTTCAAATTTTCCAAAATATGACCAAATTGATTTCTTCAAAATAGCCCCCGAGACCCCCCCCAATTCAGCCGTCTCCGCTCTGTGGGATCTTCTAACATCCAAAGGCATCAATATTCAGAAGATAAAGCAGATCCGATGAGTTTTTATTTTTCGCCCTACCCGCGACTGGTTCAAATTTTCCAAAATATGACCAAATTGATTTCTTCAAAATAGCCCCCGAGACCCCCCCCAATTCAGCCGTCTCCGCTCTGTGGGATCTTCTAACATCCAAAGGCATCAATATTCAGAAGATAAAGCAGATCCGATGAGTTTTTATTTTTCGCCCTACCCGCGACTGGTTCAAATTTTCCAAAATATGACCAAATTGATTTCTTCAAAATAGCCCCCGAGACCCCCCCCAATTCAGCCGTCTCCGCTCTGTGGGATCTTCTAACATCCAAAGGCATCAATATTCAGAAGATAAAGCAGATCCGATGAGTTTTTATTTTTCGCCCTACCCGCGACTGGTTCAAATTTTCCAAAATATGACCAAATTGATTTCTTCAAAATAGCCCCCGAGACCCCCCCCAATTCAGCCGTCTCCGCTCTGTGGGATCTTCTAACATCCAAAGGCATCAATATTCAGAAGATAAAGCAGATCCGATGAGTTTTTATTTTTCGCCCTACCCGCGACTGGTTCAAATTTTCCAAAATATGACCAAATTGATTTCTTCAAAATAGCCCCCGAGACCCCCCCCAATTCAGCCGTCTCCGCTCTGTGGGATCTTCTAACATCCAAAGGCATCAATATTCAGAAGATAAAGCAGATCCGATGAGTTTTTATTTTTCGCCCTACCCGCGACTGGTTCAAATTTTCCAAAATATGACCAAATTGATTTCTTCAAAATAGCCCCCGAGACCCCCCCCAATTCAGCCGTCTCCGCTCTGTGGGATCTTCTAACATCCAAAGGCATCAATATTCAGAAGATAAAGCAGATCCGATGAGTTTTTATTTTTCGCCCTACCCGCGACTGGTTCAAATTTTCCAAAATATGACCAAATTGATTTCTTCAAAATAGCCCCCGAGACCCCCCCCAATTCAGCCGTCTCCGCTCTGTGGGATCTTCTAACATCCAAAGGCATCAATATTCAGAAGATAAAGCAGATCCGATGAGTTTTTATTTTTCGCCCTACCCGCGACTGGTTCAAATTTTCCAAAATATGACCAAATTGATTTCTTCAAAATAGCCCCCGAGACCCCCCCCAATTCAGCCGTCTCCGCTCTGTGGGATCTTCTAACATCCAAAGGCATCAATATTCAGAAGATAAAGCAGATCCGATGAGTTTTTATTTTTCGCCCTACCCGCGACTGGTTCAAATTTTCCAAAATATGACCAAATTGATTTCTTCAAAATAGCCCCCGAGACCCCCCCCAATTCAGCCGTCTCCGCTCTGTGGGATTTCTAACATCCAAAGGCATCAATATTCAGAAGATAAAGCAGATCCGATGAGTTTTTATTTTTCGCCCTACCCGCGACTGGTTCAAATTTTCCAAAATATGACCAAATTGATTTCTTCAAAATAGCCCCCGAGACCCCCCCCAATTCAGCCGTCTCCGCTCTGTGGGATCTTCTAACATCCAAAGGCATCAATATTCAGAAGATAAAGCAGATCCGATGAGTTTTTATTTTTCGCCCTACCCGCGACTGGTTCAAATTTTCCAAAATATGACCAAATTGATTTCTTCAAAATAGCCCCCGAGACCCCCCCCAATTCAGCCGTCTCCGCTCTGTGGGATCTTCTAACATCCAAAGGCATCAATATTCAGAAGATAAAGCAGATCCGATGAGTTTTTATTTTTCGCCCTACCCGCGACTGGTTCAAATTTTCCAAAATATGACCAAATTGATTTCTTCAAAATAGCCCCCGAGACCCCCCCCAATTCAGCCGTCTCCGCTCTGTGGGATCTTCTAACATCCAAAGGCATCAATATTCAGAAGATAAAGCAGATCCGATGAGTTTTTATTTTTCGCCCTACCCGCGACTGGTTCAAATTTTCCAAAATATGACCAAATTGATTTCTTCAAAATAGCCCCCGAGACCCCCCCCAATTCAGCCGTCTCCGCTCTGTGGGATCTTCTAACATCCAAAGGCATCAATATTCAGAAGATAAAGCAGATCCGATGAGTTTTTATTTTTCGCCCTACCCGCGACTGGTTCAAATTTTCCAAAATATGACCAAATTGATTTCTTCAAAATAGCCCCCGAGACCCCCCCCAATTCAGCCGTCTCCGCTCTGTGGGATCTTCTAACATCCAAAGGCATCAATATTCAGAAGATAAAGCAGATCCGATGAGTTTTTATTTTTCGCCCTACCCGCGACTGGTTCAAATTTTCCAAAATATGACCAAATTGATTTCTTCAAAATAGCCCCCGAGACCCCCCCCAATTCAGCCGTCTCCGCTCTGTGGGATCTTCTAACATCCAAAGGCATCAATATTCAGAAGATAAAGCAGATCCGATGAGTTTTTATTTTTCGCCCTACCCGCGACTGGTTCAAATTTTCCAAAATATGACCAAATTGATTTCTTCAAAATAGCCCCCGAGACCCCCCCCAATTCAGCCGTCTCCGCTCTGTGGGATCTTCTAACATCCAAAGGCATCAATATTCAGAAGATAAAGCAGATCCGATGAGTTTTTATTTTTCGCCCTACCCGCGACTGGTTCAAATTTTCCAAAATATGACCAAATTGATTTCTTCAAAATAGCCCCCGAGACCCCCCCCAATTCAGCCGTCTCCGCTCTGTGGGATCTTCTAACATCCAAAGGCATCAATATTCAGAAGATAAAGCAGATCCGATGAGTTTTTATTTTTCGCCCTACCCGCGACTGGTTCAAATTTTCCAAAATATGACCAAATTGATTTCTTCAAAATAGCCCCCGAGACCCCCCCCAATTCAGCCGTCTCCGCTCTGTGGGATCTTCTAACATCCAAAGGCATCAATATTCAGAAGATAAAGCAGATCCGATGAGTTTTTATTTTTCGCCCTACCCGCGACTGGTTCAAATTTTCCAAAATATGACCAAATTGATTTCTTCAAAATAGCCCCCGAGACCCCCCCCAATTCAGCCGTCTCCGCTCTGTGGGATCTTCTAACATCCAAAGGCATCAATATTCAGAAGATAAAGCAGATCCGATGAGTTTTTATTTTTCGCCCTACCCGCGACTGGTTCAAATTTTCCAAAATATGACCAAATTGATTTCTTCAAAATAGCCCCCGAGACCCCCCCCAATTCAGCCGTCTCCGCTCTGTGGGATCTTCTAACATCCAAAGGCATCAATATTCAGAAGATAAAGCAGATCCGATGAGTTTTTATTTTTCGCCCTACCCGCGACTGGTTCAAATTTTCCAAAATATGACCAAATTGATTTCTTCAAAATAGCCCCCGAGACCCCCCCCAATTCAGCCGTCTCCGCTCTGTGGGATCTTCTAACATCCAAAGGCATCAATATTCAGAAGATAAAGCAGATCCGATGAGTTTTTATTTTTCGCCCTACCCGCGACTGGTTCAAATTTTCCAAAATATGACCAAATTGATTTCTTCAAAATAGCCCCCGAGACCCCCCCCAATTCAGCCGTCTCCGCTCTGTGGGATCTTCTAACATCCAAAGGCATCAATATTCAGAAGATAAAGCAGATCCGATGAGTTTTTATTTTTCGCCCTACCCGCGACTGGTTCAAATTTTCCAAAATATGACCAAATTGATTTCTTCAAAATAGCCCCCGAGACCCCCCCCAATTCAGCCGTCTCCGCTCTGTGGGATCTTCTAACATCCAAAGGCATCAATATTCAGAAGATAAAGCAGATCCGATGAGTTTTTATTTTTCGCCCTACCCGCGACTGGTTCAAATTTTCCAAAATATGACCAAATTGATTTCTTCAAAATAGCCCCCGAGACCCCCCCCAATTCAGCCGTCTCCGCTCTGTGGGATCTTCTAACATCCAAAGGCATCAATATTCAGAAGATAAAGCAGATCCGATGAGTTTTTATTTTTCGCCCTACCCGCGACTGGTTCAAATTTTCCAAAATATGACCAAATTGATTTCTTCAAAATAGCCCCCGAGACCCCCCCCAATTCAGCCGTCTCCGCTCTGTGGGATCTTCTAACATCCAAAGGCATCAATATTCAGAAGATAAAGCAGATCCGATGAGTTTTTATTTTTCGCCCTACCCGCGACTGGTTCAAATTTTCCAAAATATGACCAAATTGATTTCTTCAAAATAGCCCCCGAGACCCCCCCCAATTCAGCCGTCTCCGCTCTGTGGGATCTTCTAACATCCAAAGGCATCAATATTCAGAAGATAAAGCAGATCCGATGAGTTTTTATTTTTCGCCCTACCCGCGACTGGTTCAAATTTTCCAAAATATGACCAAATTGATTTCTTCAAAATAGCCCCCGAGACCCCCCCCAATTCAGCCGTCTCCGCTCTGTGGGATCTTCTAACATCCAAAGGCATCAATATTCAGAAGATAAAGCAGATCCGATGAGTTTTTATTTTTCGCCCTACCCGCGACTGGTTCAAATTTTCCAAAATATGACCAAATTGATTTCTTCAAAATAGCCCCCGAGACCCCCCCCAATTCAGCCGTCTCCGCTCTGTGGGATCTTCTAACATCCAAAGGCATCAATATTCAGAAGATAAAGCAGATCCGATGAGTTTTTATTTTTCGCCCTACCCGCGACTGGTTCAAATTTTCCAAAATATGACCAAATTGATTTCTTCAAAATAGCCCCCGAGACCCCCCCCAATTCAGCCGTCTCCGCTCTGTGGGATCTTCTAACATCCAAAGGCATCAATATTCAGAAGATAAAGCAGATCCGATGAGTTTTTATTTTTCGCCCTACCCGCGACTGGTTCAAATTTTCCAAAATATGACCAAATTGATTTCTTCAAAATAGCCCCCGAGACCCCCCCCAATTCAGCCGTCTCCGCTCTGTGGGATCTTCTAACATCCAAAGGCATCAATATTCAGAAGATAAAGCAGATCCGATGAGTTTTTATTTTTCGCCCTACCCGCGACTGGTTCAAATTTTCCAAAATATGACCAAATTGATTTCTTCAAAATAGCCCCCGAGACCCCCCCCAATTCAGCCGTCTCCGCTCTGTGGGATCTTCTAACATCCAAAGGCATCAATATTCAGAAGATAAAGCAGATCCGATGAGTTTTTATTTTTCGCCCTACCCGCGACTGGTTCAAATTTTCCAAAATATGACCAAATTGATTTCTTCAAAATAGCCCCCGAGACCCCCCCCAATTCAGCCGTCTCCGCTCTGTGGGATCTTCTAACATCCAAAGGCATCAATATTCAGAAGATAAAGCAGATCCGATGAGTTTTTATTTTTCGCCCTACCCGCGACTGGTTCAAATTTTCCAAAATATGACCAAATTGATTTCTTCAAAATAGCCCCCGAGACCCCCCCCAATTCAGCCGTCTCCGCTCTGTGGGATCTTCTAACATCCAAAGGCATCAATATTCAGAAGATAAAGCAGATCCGATGAGTTTTTATTTTTCGCCCTACCCGCGACTGGTTCAAATTTTCCAAAATATGACCAAATTGATTTCTTCAAAATAGCCCCCGAGACCCCCCCCAATTCAGCCGTCTCCGCTCTGTGGGATCTTCTAACATCCAAAGGCATCAATATTCAGAAGATAAAGCAGATCCGATGAGTTTTTATTTTTCGCCCTACCCGCGACTGGTTCAAATTTTCCAAAATATGACCAAATTGATTTCTTCAAAATAGCCCCCGAGACCCCCCCCAATTCAGCCGTCTCCGCTCTGTGGGATCTTCTAACATCCAAAGGCATCAATATTCAGAAGATAAAGCAGATCCGATGAGTTTTTATTTTTCGCCCTACCCGCGACTGGTTCAAATTTTCCAAAATATGACCAAATTGATTTCTTCAAAATAGCCCCCGAGACCCCCCCCAATTCAGCCGTCTCCGCTCTGTGGGATCTTCTAACATCCAAAGGCATCAATATTCAGAAGATAAAGCAGATCCGATGAGTTTTTATTTTTCGCCCTACCCGCGACTGGTTCAAATTTTCCAAAATATGACCAAATTGATTTCTTCAAAATAGCCCCCGAGACCCCCCCCAATTCAGCCGTCTCCGCTCTGTGGGATCTTCTAACATCCAAAGGCATCAATATTCAGAAGATAAAGCAGATCCGATGAGTTTTTATTTTTCGCCCTACCCGCGACTGGTTCAAATTTTCCAAAATATGACCAAATTGATTTCTTCAAAATAGCCCCCGAGACCCCCCCCAATTCAGCCGTCTCCGCTCTGTGGGATCTTCTAACATCCAAAGGCATCAATATTCAGAAGATAAAGCAGATCCGATGAGTTTTTATTTTTCGCCCTACCCGCGACTGGTTCAAATTTTCCAAAATATGACCAAATTGATTTCTTCAAAATAGCCCCCGAGACCCCCCCCAATTCAGCCGTCTCCGCTCTGTGGGATCTTCTAACATCCAAAGGCATCAATATTCAGAAGATAAAGCAGATCCGATGAGTTTTTATTTTTCGCCCTACCCGCGACTGGTTCAAATTTTCCAAAATATGACCAAATTGATCGTCTCCGCTCTGTGGGATCTTCTAACATCCAAAGGCATCAATATTCAGAAGATAAAGCAGATCCGATGAGTTTTTATTTTTCGCCCTACCCGCGACTGGTTCAAATTTTCCAAAATATGACCAAATTGATTTCTTCAAAATAGCCCCCGAGACCCCCCCCAATTCAGCCGTCTCCGCTCTGTGGGATCTTCTAACATCCAAAGGCATCAATATTCAGAAGATAAAGCAGATCCGATGAGTTTTTATTTTTCGCCCTACCCGCGACTGGTTCAAATTTTCCAAAATATGACCAAATTGATTTCTTCAAAATAGCCCCCGAGACCCCCCCCAATTCAGCCGTCTCCGCTCTGTGGGATCTTCTAACATCCAAAGGCATCAATATTCAGAAGATAAAGCAGATCCGATGAGTTTTTATTTTTCGCCCTACCCGCGACTGGTTCAAATTTTCCAAAATATGACCAAATTGATTTCTTCAAAATAGCCCCCGAGACCCCCCCCAATTCAGCCGTCTCCGCTCTGTGGGATCTTCTAACATCCAAAGGCATCAATATTCAGAAGATAAAGCAGATCCGATGAGTTTTTATTTTTCGCCCTACCCGCGACTGGTTCAAATTTTCCAAAATATGACCAAATTGATTTCTTCAAAATAGCCCCCGAGACCCCCCCCAATTCAGCCGTCTCCGCTCTGTGGGATCTTCTAACATCCAAAGGCATCAATATTCAGAAGATAAAGCAGATCCGATGAGTTTTTATTTTTCGCCCTACCCGCGACTGGTTCAAATTTTCCAAAATATGACCAAATTGATTTCTTCAAAATAGCCCCCGAGACCCCCCCCAATTCAGCCGTCTCCGCTCTGTGGGATCTTCTAACATCCAAAGGCATCAATATTCAGAAGATAAAGCAGATCCGATGAGTTTTTATTTTTCGCCCTACCCGCGACTGGTTCAAATTTTCCAAAATATGACCAAATTGATTTCTTCAAAATAGCCCCCGAGACCCCCCCCAATTCAGCCGTCTCCGCTCTGTGGGATCTTCTAACATCCAAAGGCATCAATATTCAGAAGATAAAGCAGATCCGATGAGTTTTTATTTTTCGCCCTACCCGCGACTGGTTCAAATTTTCCAAAATATGACCAAATTGATTTCTTCAAAATAGCCCCCGAGACCCCCCCCAATTCAGCCGTCTCCGCTCTGTGGGATCTTCTAACATCCAAAGGCATCAATATTCAGAAGATAAAGCAGATCCGATGAGTTTTTATTTTTCGCCCTACCCGCGACTGGTTCAAATTTTCCAAAATATGACCAAATTGATTTCTTCAAAATAGCCCCCGAGACCCCCCCCAATTCAGCCGTCTCCGCTCTGTGGGATCTTCTAACATCCAAAGGCATCAATATTCAGAAGATAAAGCAGATCCGATGAGTTTTTATTTTTCGCCCTACCCGCGACTGGTTCAAATTTTCCAAAATATGACCAAATTGATTTCTTCAAAATAGCCCCCGAGACCCCCCCCAATTCAGCCGTCTCCGCTCTGTGGGATCTTCTAACATCCAAAGGCATCAATATTCAGAAGATAAAGCAGATCCGATGAGTTTTTATTTTTCGCCCTACCCGCGACTGGTTCAAATTTTCCAAAATATGACCAAATTGATTTCTTCAAAATAGCCCCCGAGACCCCCCCCAATTCAGCCGTCTCCGCTCTGTGGGATCTTCTAACATCCAAAGGCATCAATATTCAGAAGATAAAGCAGATCCGATGAGTTTTTATTTTTCGCCCTACCCGCGACTGGTTCAAATTTTCCAAAATATGACCAAATTGATTTCTTCAAAATAGCCCCCGAGACCCCCCCCAATTCAGCCGTCTCCGCTCTGTGGGATCTTCTAACATCCAAAGGCATCAATATTCAGAAGATAAAGCAGATCCGATGAGTTTTTATTTTTCGCCCTACCCGCGACTGGTTCAAATTTTCCAAAATATGACCAAATTGATTTCTTCAAAATAGCCCCCGAGACCCCCCCCAATTCAGCCGTCTCCGCTCTGTGGGATCTTCTAACATCCAAAGGCATCAATATTCAGAAGATAAAGCAGATCCGATGAGTTTTTATTTTTCGCCCTACCCGCGACTGGTTCAAATTTTCCAAAATATGACCAAATTGATTTCTTCAAAATAGCCCCCGAGACCCCCCCCAATTCAGCCGTCTCCGCTCTGTGGGATCTTCTAACATCCAAAGGCATCAATATTCAGAAGATAAAGCAGATCCGATGAGTTTTTATTTTTCGCCCTACCCGCGACTGGTTCAAATTTTCCAAAATATGACCAAATTGATTTCTTCAAAATAGCCCCCGAGACCCCCCCCAATTCAGCCGTCTCCGCTCTGTGGGATCTTCTAACATCCAAAGGCATCAATATTCAGAAGATAAAGCAGATCCGATGAGTTTTTATTTTTCGCCCTACCCGCGACTGGTTCAAATTTTCCAAAATATGACCAAATTGATTTCTTCAAAATAGCCCCCGAGACCCCCCCCAATTCAGCCGTCTCCGCTCTGTGGGATCTTCTAACATCCAAAGGCATCAATATTCAGAAGATAAAGCAGATCCGATGAGTTTTTATTTTTCGCCCTACCCGCGACTGGTTCAAATTTTCCAAAATATGACCAAATTGATTTCTTCAAAATAGCCCCCGAGACCCCCCCCAATTCAGCCGTCTCCGCTCTGTGGGATCTTCTAACATCCAAAGGCATCAATATTCAGAAGATAAAGCAGATCCGATGAGTTTTTATTTTTCGCCCTACCCGCGACTGGTTCAAATTTTCCAAAATATGACCAAATTGATTTCTTCAAAATAGCCCCCGAGACCCCCCCCAATTCAGCCGTCTCCGCTCTGTGGGATCTTCTAACATCCAAAGGCATCAATATTCAGAAGATAAAGCAGATCCGATGAGTTTTTATTTTTCGCCCTACCCGCGACTGGTTCAAATTTTCCAAAATATGACCAAATTGATTTCTTCAAAATAGCCCCCGAGACCCCCCCCAATTCAGCCGTCTCCGCTCTGTGGGATCTTCTAACATCCAAAGGCATCAATATTCAGAAGATAAAGCAGATCCGATGAGTTTTTATTTTTCGCCCTACCCGCGACTGGTTCAAATTTTCCAAAATATGACCAAATTGATTTCTTCAAAATAGCCCCCGAGACCCCCCCCAATTCAGCCGTCTCCGCTCTGTGGGATCTTCTAACATCCAAAGGCATCAATATTCAGAAGATAAAGCAGATCCGATGAGTTTTTATTTTTCGCCCTACCCGCGACTGGTTCAAATTTTCCAAAATATGACCAAATTGATTTCTTCAAAATAGCCCCCGAGACCCCCCCCAATTCAGCCGTCTCCGCTCTGTGGGATCTTCTAACATCCAAAGGCATCAATATTCAGAAGATAAAGCAGATCCGATGAGTTTTTATTTTTCGCCCTACCCGCGACTGGTTCAAATTTTCCAAAATATGACCAAATTGATTTCTTCAAAATAGCCCCCGAGACCCCCCCCAATTCAGCCGTCTCCGCTCTGTGGGATCTTCTAACATCCAAAGGCATCAATATTCAGAAGATAAAGCAGATCCGATGAGTTTTTATTTTTCGCCCTACCCGCGACTGGTTCAAATTTTCCAAAATATGACCAAATTGATTTCTTCAAAATAGCCCCCGAGACCCCCCCCAATTCAGCCGTCTCCGCTCTGTGGGATCTTCTAACATCCAAAGGCATCAATATTCAGAAGATAAAGCAGATCCGATGAGTTTTTATTTTTCGCCCTACCCGCGACTGGTTCAAATTTTCCAAAATATGACCAAATTGATTTCTTCAAAATAGCCCCCGAGACCCCCCCCAATTCAGCCGTCTCCGCTCTGTGGGATCTTCTAACATCCAAAGGCATCAATATTCAGAAGATAAAGCAGATCCGATGAGTTTTTATTTTTCGCCCTACCCGCGACTGGTTCAAATTTTCCAAAATATGACCAAATTGATTTCTTCAAAATAGCCCCCGAGACCCCCCCCAATTCAGCCGTCTCCGCTCTGTGGGATCTTCTAACATCCAAAGGCATCAATATTCAGAAGATAAAGCAGATCCGATGAGTTTTTATTTTTCGCCCTACCCGCGACTGGTTCAAATTTTCCAAAATATGACCAAATTGATTTCTTCAAAATAGCCCCCGAGACCCCCCCCAATTCAGCCGTCTCCGCTCTGTGGGATCTTCTAACATCCAAAGGCATCAATATTCAGAAGATAAAGCAGATCCGATGAGTTTTTATTTTTCGCCCTACCCGCGACTGGTTCAAATTTTCCAAAATATGACCAAATTGATTTCTTCAAAATAGCCCCCGAGACCCCCCCCAATTCAGCCGTCTCCGCTCTGTGGGATCTTCTAACATCCAAAGGCATCAATATTCAGAAGATAAAGCAGATCCGATGAGTTTTTATTTTTCGCCCTACCCGCGACTGGTTCAAATTTTCCAAAATATGACCAAATTGATTTCTTCAAAATAGCCCCCGAGACCCCCCCCAATTCAGCCGTCTCCGCTCTGTGGGATCTTCTAACATCCAAAGGCATCAATATTCAGAAGATAAAGCAGATCCGATGAGTTTTTATTTTTCGCCCTACCCGCGACTGGTTCAAATTTTCCAAAATATGACCAAATTGATTTCTTCAAAATAGCCCCCGAGACCCCCCCCAATTCAGCCGTCTCCGCTCTGTGGGATCTTCTAACATCCAAAGGCATCAATATTCAGAAGATAAAGCAGATCCGATGAGTTTTTATTTTTCGCCCTACCCGCGACTGGTTCAAATTTTCCAAAATATGACCAAATTGATTTCTTCAAAATAGCCCCCGAGACCCCCCCCAATTCAGCCGTCTCCGCTCTGTGGGATCTTCTAACATCCAAAGGCATCAATATTCAGAAGATAAAGCAGATCCGATGAGTTTTTATTTTTCGCCCTACCCGCGACTGGTTCAAATTTTCCAAAATATGACCAAATTGATTTCTTCAAAATAGCCCCCGAGACCCCCCCCAATTCAGCCGTCTCCGCTCTGTGGGATCTTCTAACATCCAAAGGCATCAATATTCAGAAGATAAAGCAGATCCGATGAGTTTTTATTTTTCGCCCTACCCGCGACTGGTTCAAATTTTCCAAAATATGACCAAATTGATTTCTTCAAAATAGCCCCCGAGACCCCCCCCAATTCAGCCGTCTCCGCTCTGTGGGATCTTCTAACATCCAAAGGCATCAATATTCAGAAGATAAAGCAGATCCGATGAGTTTTTATTTTTCGCCCTACCCGCGACTGGTTCAAATTTTCCAAAATATGACCAAATTGATTTCTTCAAAATAGCCCCCGAGACCCCCCCCAATTCAGCCGTCTCCGCTCTGTGGGATCTTCTAACATCCAAAGGCATCAATATTCAGAAGATAAAGCAGATCCGATGAGTTTTTATTTTTCGCCCTACCCGCGACTGGTTCAAATTTTCCAAAATATGACCAAATTGATTTCTTCAAAATAGCCCCCGAGACCCCCCCCAATTCAGCCGTCTCCGCTCTGTGGGATCTTCTAACATCCAAAGGCATCAATATTCAGAAGATAAAGCAGATCCGATGAGTTTTTATTTTTCGCCCTACCCGCGACTGGTTCAAATTTTCCAAAATATGACCAAATTGATTTCTTCAAAATAGCCCCCGAGACCCCCCCCAATTCAGCCGTCTCCGCTCTGTGGGATCTTCTAACATCCAAAGGCATCAATATTCAGAAGATAAAGCAGATCCGATGAGTTTTTATTTTTCGCCCTACCCGCGACTGGTTCAAATTTTCCAAAATATGACCAAATTGATTTCTTCAAAATAGCCCCCGAGACCCCCCCCAATTCAGCCGTCTCCGCTCTGTGGGATCTTCTAACATCCAAAGGCATCAATATTCAGAAGATAAAGCAGATCCGATGAGTTTTTATTTTTCGCCCTACCCGCGACTGGTTCAAATTTTCCAAAATATGACCAAATTGATTTCTTCAAAATAGCCCCCGAGACCCCCCCCAATTCAGCCGTCTCCGCTCTGTGGGATCTTCTAACATCCAAAGGCATCAATATTCAGAAGATAAAGCAGATCCGATGAGTTTTTATTTTTCGCCCTACCCGCGACTGGTTCAAATTTTCCAAAATATGACCAAATTGATTTCTTCAAAATAGCCCCCGAGACCCCCCCCAATTCAGCCGTCTCCGCTCTGTGGGATCTTCTAACATCCAAAGGCATCAATATTCAGAAGATAAAGCAGATCCGATGAGTTTTTATTTTTCGCCCTACCCGCGACTGGTTCAAATTTTCCAAAATATGACCAAATTGATTTCTTCAAAATAGCCCCCGAGACCCCCCCCAATTCAGCCGTCTCCGCTCTGTGGGATCTTCTAACATCCAAAGGCATCAATATTCAGAAGATAAAGCAGATCCGATGAGTTTTTATTTTTCGCCCTACCCGCGACTGGTTCAAATTTTCCAAAATATGACCAAATTGATTTCTTCAAAATAGCCCCCGAGACCCCCCCCAATTCAGCCGTCTCCGCTCTGTGGGATCTTCTAACATCCAAAGGCATCAATATTCAGAAGATAAAGCAGATCCGATGAGTTTTTATTTTTCGCCCTACCCGCGACTGGTTCAAATTTTCCAAAATATGACCAAATTGATTTCTTCAAAATAGCCCCCGAGACCCCCCCCAATTCAGCCGTCTCCGCTCTGTGGGATCTTCTAACATCCAAAGGCATCAATATTCAGAAGATAAAGCAGATCCGATGAGTTTTTATTTTTCGCCCTACCCGCGACTGGTTCAAATTTTCCAAAATATGACCAAATTGATTTCTTCAAAATAGCCCCCGAGACCCCCCCCAATTCAGCCGTCTCCGCTCTGTGGGATCTTCTAACATCCAAAGGCATCAATATTCAGAAGATAAAGCAGATCCGATGAGTTTTTATTTTTCGCCCTACCCGCGACTGGTTCAAATTTTCCAAAATATGACCAAATTGATTTCTTCAAAATAGCCCCCGAGACCCCCCCCAATTCAGCCGTCTCCGCTCTGTGGGATCTTCTAACATCCAAAGGCATCAATATTCAGAAGATAAAGCAGATCCGATGAGTTTTTATTTTTCGCCCTACCCGCGACTGGTTCAAATTTTCCAAAATATGACCAAATTGATTTCTTCAAAATAGCCCCCGAGACCCCCCCCAATTCAGCCGTCTCCGCTCTGTGGGATCTTCTAACATCCAAAGGCATCAATATTCAGAAGATAAAGCAGATCCGATGAGTTTTTATTTTTCGCCCTACCCGCGACTGGTTCAAATTTTCCAAAATATGACCAAATTGATTTCTTCAAAATAGCCCCCGAGACCCCCCCCAATTCAGCCGTCTCCGCTCTGTGGGATCTTCTAACATCCAAAGGCATCAATATTCAGAAGATAAAGCAGATCCGATGAGTTTTTATTTTTCGCCCTACCCGCGACTGGTTCAAATTTTCCAAAATATGACCAAATTGATTTCTTCAAAATAGCCCCCGAGACCCCCCCCAATTCAGCCGTCTCCGCTCTGTGGGATCTTCTAACATCCAAAGGCATCAATATTCAGAAGATAAAGCAGATCCGATGAGTTTTTATTTTTCGCCCTACCCGCGACTGGTTCAAATTTTCCAAAATATGACCAAATTGATTTCTTCAAAATAGCCCCCGAGACCCCCCCCAATTCAGCCGTCTCCGCTCTGTGGGATCTTCTAACATCCAAAGGCATCAATATTCAGAAGATAAAGCAGATCCGATGAGTTTTTATTTTTCGCCCTACCCGCGACTGGTTCAAATTTTCCAAAATATGACCAAATTGATTTCTTCAAAATAGCCCCCGAGACCCCCCCCAATTCAGCCGTCTCCGCTCTGTGGGATCTTCTAACATCCAAAGGCATCAATATTCAGAAGATAAAGCAGATCCGATGAGTTTTTATTTTTCGCCCTACCCGCGACTGGTTCAAATTTTCCAAAATATGACCAAATTGATTTCTTCAAAATAGCCCCCGAGACCCCCCCCAATTCAGCCGTCTCCGCTCTGTGGGATCTTCTAACATCCAAAGGCATCAATATTCAGAAGATAAAGCAGATCCGATGAGTTTTTATTTTTCGCCCTACCCGCGACTGGTTCAAATTTTCCAAAATATGACCAAATTGATTTCTTCAAAATAGCCCCCGAGACCCCCCCCAATTCAGCCGTCTCCGCTCTGTGGGATCTTCTAACATCCAAAGGCATCAATATTCAGAAGATAAAGCAGATCCGATGAGTTTTTATTTTTCGCCCTACCCGCGACTGGTTCAAATTTTCCAAAATATGACCAAATTGATTTCTTCAAAATAGCCCCCGAGACCCCCCCCAATTCAGCCGTCTCCGCTCTGTGGGATCTTCTAACATCCAAAGGCATCAATATTCAGAAGATAAAGCAGATCCGATGAGTTTTTATTTTTCGCCCTACCCGCGACTGGTTCAAATTTTCCAAAATATGACCAAATTGATTTCTTCAAAATAGCCCCCGAGACCCCCCCCAATTCAGCCGTCTCCGCTCTGTGGGATCTTCTAACATCCAAAGGCATCAATATTCAGAAGATAAAGCAGATCCGATGAGTTTTTATTTTTCGCCCTACCCGCGACTGGTTCAAATTTTCCAAAATATGACCAAATTGATTTCTTCAAAATAGCCCCCGAGACCCCCCCCAATTCAGCCGTCTCCGCTCTGTGGGATCTTCTAACATCCAAAGGCATCAATATTCAGAAGATAAAGCAGATCCGATGAGTTTTTATTTTTCGCCCTACCCGCGACTGGTTCAAATTTTCCAAAATATGACCAAATTGATTTCTTCAAAATAGCCCCCGAGACCCCCCCCAATTCAGCCGTCTCCGCTCTGTGGGATCTTCTAACATCCAAAGGCATCAATATTCAGAAGATAAAGCAGATCCGATGAGTTTTTATTTTTCGCCCTACCCGCGACTGGTTCAAATTTTCCAAAATATGACCAAATTGATTTCTTCAAAATAGCCCCCGAGACCCCCCCCAATTCAGCCGTCTCCGCTCTGTGGGATCTTCTAACATCCAAAGGCATCAATATTCAGAAGATAAAGCAGATCCGATGAGTTTTTATTTTTCGCCCTACCCGCGACTGGTTCAAATTTTCCAAAATATGACCAAATTGATTTCTTCAAAATAGCCCCCGAGACCCCCCCCAATTCAGCCGTCTCCGCTCTGTGGGATCTTCTAACATCCAAAGGCATCAATATTCAGAAGATAAAGCAGATCCGATGAGTTTTTATTTTTCGCCCTACCCGCGACTGGTTCAAATTTTCCAAAATATGACCAAATTGATTTCTTCAAAATAGCCCCCGAGACCCCCCCCAATTCAGCCGTCTCCGCTCTGTGGGATCTTCTAACATCCAAAGGCATCAATATTCAGAAGATAAAGCAGATCCGATGAGTTTTTATTTTTCGCCCTACCCGCGACTGGTTCAAATTTTCCAAAATATGACCAAATTGATTTCTTCAAAATAGCCCCCGAGACCCCCCCCAATTCAGCCGTCTCCGCTCTGTGGGATCTTCTAACATCCAAAGGCATCAATATTCAGAAGATAAAGCAGATCCGATGAGTTTTTATTTTTCGCCCTACCCGCGACTGGTTCAAATTTTCCAAAATATGACCAAATTGATTTCTTCAAAATAGCCCCCGAGACCCCCCCCAATTCAGCCGTCTCCGCTCTGTGGGATCTTCTAACATCCAAAGGCATCAATATTCAGAAGATAAAGCAGATCCGATGAGTTTTTATTTTTCGCCCTACCCGCGACTGGTTCAAATTTTCCAAAATATGACCAAATTGATTTCTTCAAAATAGCCCCCGAGACCCCCCCCAATTCAGCCGTCTCCGCTCTGTGGGATCTTCTAACATCCAAAGGCATCAATATTCAGAAGATAAAGCAGATCCGATGAGTTTTTATTTTTCGCCCTACCCGCGACTGGTTCAAATTTTCCAAAATATGACCAAATTGATTTCTTCAAAATAGCCCCCGAGACCCCCCCCAATTCAGCCGTCTCCGCTCTGTGGGATCTTCTAACATCCAAAGGCATCAATATTCAGAAGATAAAGCAGATCCGATGAGTTTTTATTTTTCGCCCTACCCGCGACTGGTTCAAATTTTCCAAAATATGACCAAATTGATTTCTTCAAAATAGCCCCCGAGACCCCCCCCAATTCAGCCGTCTCCGCTCTGTGGGATCTTCTAACATCCAAAGGCATCAATATTCAGAAGATAAAGCAGATCCGATGAGTTTTTATTTTTCGCCCTACCCGCGACTGGTTCAAATTTTCCAAAATATGACCAAATTGATTTCTTCAAAATAGCCCCCGAGACCCCCCCCAATTCAGCCGTCTCCGCTCTGTGGGATCTTCTA
The DNA here is from genome assembly GCF_037042905.1 of Lytechinus pictus. NCBI lineage: Eukaryota > Metazoa > Echinodermata > Echinoidea > Temnopleuroida > Toxopneustidae > Lytechinus > Lytechinus pictus. The sequence goes on along the minus strand of NW_026974187.1, from coordinate 17,542 downwards.
ACATCCAAAGGCATCAATATTCAGAAGATAAAGCAGATCCGATGAGTTTTTATTTTTCGCCCTACCCGCGACTGGTTCAAATTTTCCAAAATATGACCAAATTGATTTCTTCAAAATAGCCCCCGAGACCCCCCCCAATTCAGCCGTCTCCGCTCTGTGGGATCTTCTAACATCCAAAGGCATCAATATTCAGAAGATAAAGCAGATCCGATGAGTTTTTATTTTTCGCCCTACCCGCGACTGGTTCAAATTTTCCAAAATATGACCAAATTGATTTCTTCAAAATAGCCCCCGAGACCCCCCCCAATTCAGCCGTCTCCGCTCTGTGGGATCTTCTAACATCCAAAGGCATCAATATTCAGAAGATAAAGCAGATCCGATGAGTTTTTATTTTTCGCCCTACCCGCGACTGGTTCAAATTTTCCAAAATATGACCAAATTGATTTCTTCAAAATAGCCCCCGAGACCCCCCCCAATTCAGCCGTCTCCGCTCTGTGGGATCTTCTAACATCCAAAGGCATCAATATTCAGAAGATAAAGCAGATCCGATGAGTTTTTATTTTTCGCCCTACCCGCGACTGGTTCAAATTTTCCAAAATATGACCAAATTGATTTCTTCAAAATAGCCCCCGAGACCCCCCCCAATTCAGCCGTCTCCGCTCTGTGGGATCTTCTAACATCCAAAGGCATCAATATTCAGAAGATAAAGCAGATCCGATGAGTTTTTATTTTTCGCCCTACCCGCGACTGGTTCAAATTTTCCAAAATATGACCAAATTGATTTCTTCAAAATAGCCCCCGAGACCCCCCCCAATTCAGCCGTCTCCGCTCTGTGGGATCTTCTAACATCCAAAGGCATCAATATTCAGAAGATAAAGCAGATCCGATGAGTTTTTATTTTTCGCCCTACCCGCGACTGGTTCAAATTTTCCAAAATATGACCAAATTGATTTCTTCAAAATAGCCCCCGAGACCCCCCCCAATTCAGCCGTCTCCGCTCTGTGGGATCTTCTAACATCCAAAGGCATCAATATTCAGAAGATAAAGCAGATCCGATGAGTTTTTATTTTTCCCCCTACCCGCGACTGGTTCAAATTTTCCAAAATATGACCAAATTGATTTCTTCAAAATAGCCCCCGAGACCCCCCCCAATTCAGCCGTCTCCGCTCTGTGGGATCTTCTAACATCCAAAGGCATCAATATTCAGAAGATAAAGCAGATCCGATGAGTTTTTATTTTTCGCCCTACCCGCGACTGGTTCAAATTTTCCAAAATATGACCAAATTGATTTCTTCAAAATAGCCCCCGAGACCCCCCCCAATTCAGCCGTCTCCGCTCTGTGGGATCTTCTAACATCCAAAGGCATCAATATTCAGAAGATAAAGCAGATCCGATGAGTTTTTATTTTTCGCCCTACCCGCGACTGGTTCAAATTTTCCAAAATATGACCAAATTGATTTCTTCAAAATAGCCCCCGAGACCCCCCCCAATTCAGCCGTCTCCGCTCTGTGGGATCTTCTAACATCCAAAGGCATCAATATTCAGAAGATAAAGCAGATCCGATGAGTTTTTATTTTTCGCCCTACCCGCGACTGGTTCAAATTTTCCAAAATATGACCAAATTGATTTCTTCAAAATAGCCCCCGAGACCCCCCCCAATTCAGCCGTCTCCGCTCTGTGGGATCTTCTAACATCCAAAGGCATCAATATTCAGAAGATAAAGCAGATCCGATGAGTTTTTATTTTTCGCCCTACCCGCGACTGGTTCAAATTTTCCAAAATATGACCAAATTGATTTCTTCAAAATAGCCCCCGAGACCCCCCCCAATTCAGCCGTCTCCGCTCTGTGGGATCTTCTAACATCCAAAGGCATCAATATTCAGAAGATAAAGCAGATCCGATGAGTTTTTATTTTTCGCCCTACCCGCGACTGGTTCAAATTTTCCAAAATATGACCAAATTGATTTCTTCAAAATAGCCCCCGAGACCCCCCCCAATTCAGCCGTCTCCGCTCTGTGGGATCTTCTAACATCCAAAGGCATCAATATTCAGAAGATAAAGCAGATCCGATGAGTTTTTATTTTTCGCCCTACCCGCGACTGGTTCAAATTTTCCAAAATATGACCAAATTGATTTCTTCAAAATAGCCCCCGAGACCCCCCCCAATTCAGCCGTCTCCGCTCTGTGGGATCTTCTAACATCCAAAGGCATCAATATTCAGAAGATAAAGCAGATCCGATGAGTTTTTATTTTTCGCCCTACCCGCGACTGGTTCAAATTTTCCAAAATATGACCAAATTGATTTCTTCAAAATAGCCCCCGAGACCCCCCCCAATTCAGCCGTCTCCGCTCTGTGGGATCTTCTAACATCCAAAGGCATCAATATTCAGAAGATAAAGCAGATCCGATGAGTTTTTATTTTTCGCCCTACCCGCGACTGGTTCAAATTTTCCAAAATATGACCAAATTGATTTCTTCAAAATAGCCCCCGAGACCCCCCCCAATTCAGCCGTCTCCGCTCTGTGGGATCTTCTAACATCCAAAGGCATCAATATTCAGAAGATAAAGCAGATCCGATGAGTTTTTATTTTTCGCCCTACCCGCGACTGGTTCAAATTTTCCAAAATATGACCAAATTGATTTCTTCAAAATAGCCCCCGAGACCCCCCCCAATTCAGCCGTCTCCGCTCTGTGGGATCTTCTAACATCCAAAGGCATCAATATTCAGAAGATAAAGCAGATCCGATGAGTTTTTATTTTTCGCCCTACCCGCGACTGGTTCAAATTTTCCAAAATATGACCAAATTGATTTCTTCAAAATAGCCCCCGAGACCCCCCCCAATTCAGCCGTCTCCGCTCTGTGGGATCTTCTAACATCCAAAGGCATCAATATTCAGAAGATAAAGCAGATCCGATGAGTTTTTATTTTTCGCCCTACCCGCGACTGGTTCAAATTTTCCAAAATATGACCAAATTGATTTCTTCAAAATAGCCCCCGAGACCCCCCCCAATTCAGCCGTCTCCGCTCTGTGGGATCTTCTAACATCCAAAGGCATCAATATTCAGAAGATAAAGCAGATCCGATGAGTTTTTATTTTTCGCCCTACCCGCGACTGGTTCAAATTTTCCAAAATATGACCAAATTGATTTCTTCAAAATAGCCCCCGAGACCCCCCCCAATTCAGCCGTCTCCGCTCTGTGGGATCTTCTAACATCCAAAGGCATCAATATTCAGAAGATAAAGCAGATCCGATGAGTTTTTATTTTTCGCCCTACCCGCGACTGGTTCAAATTTTCCAAAATATGACCAAATTGATTTCTTCAAAATAGCCCCCGAGACCCCCCCCAATTCAGCCGTCTCCGCTCTGTGGGATCTTCTAACATCCAAAGGCATCAATATTCAGAAGATAAAGCAGATCCGATGAGTTTTTATTTTTCGCCCTACCCGCGACTGGTTCAAATTTTCCAAAATATGACCAAATTGATTTCTTCAAAATAGCCCCCGAGACCCCCCCCAATTCAGCCGTCTCCGCTCTGTGGGATCTTCTAACATCCAAAGGCATCAATATTCAGAAGATAAAGCAGATCCGATGAGTTTTTATTTTTCGCCCTACCCGCGACTGGTTCAAATTTTCCAAAATATGACCAAATTGATTTCTTCAAAATAGCCCCCGAGACCCCCCCCAATTCAGCCGTCTCCGCTCTGTGGGATCTTCTAACATCCAAAGGCATCAATATTCAGAAGATAAAGCAGATCCGATGAGTTTTTATTTTTCGCCCTACCCGCGACTGGTTCAAATTTTCCAAAATATGACCAAATTGATTTCTTCAAAATAGCCCCCGAGACCCCCCCCAATTCAGCCGTCTCCGCTCTGTGGGATCTTCTAACATCCAAAGGCATCAATATTCAGAAGATAAAGCAGATCCGATGAGTTTTTATTTTTCGCCCTACCCGCGACTGGTTCAAATTTTCCAAAATATGACCAAATTGATTTCTTCAAAATAGCCCCCGAGACCCCCCCCAATTCAGCCGTCTCCGCTCTGTGGGATCTTCTAACATCCAAAGGCATCAATATTCAGAAGATAAAGCAGATCCGATGAGTTTTTATTTTTCGCCCTACCCGCGACTGGTTCAAATTTTCCAAAATATGACCAAATTGATTTCTTCAAAATAGCCCCCGAGACCCCCCCCAATTCAGCCGTCTCCGCTCTGTGGGATCTTCTAACATCCAAAGGCATCAATATTCAGAAGATAAAGCAGATCCGATGAGTTTTTATTTTTCGCCCTACCCGCGACTGGTTCAAATTTTCCAAAATATGACCAAATTGATTTCTTCAAAATAGCCCCCGAGACCCCCCCCAATTCAGCCGTCTCCGCTCTGTGGGATCTTCTAACATCCAAAGGCATCAATATTCAGAAGATAAAGCAGATCCGATGAGTTTTTATTTTTCGCCCTACCCGCGACTGGTTCAAATTTTCCAAAATATGACCAAATTGATTTCTTCAAAATAGCCCCCGAGACCCCCCCCAATTCAGCCGTCTCCGCTCTGTGGGATCTTCTAACATCCAAAGGCATCAATATTCAGAAGATAAAGCAGATCCGATGAGTTTTTATTTTTCGCCCTACCCGCGACTGGTTCAAATTTTCCAAAATATGACCAAATTGATTTCTTCAAAATAGCCCCCGAGACCCCCCCCAATTCAGCCGTCTCCGCTCTGTGGGATCTTCTAACATCCAAAGGCATCAATATTCAGAAGATAAAGCAGATCCGATGAGTTTTTATTTTTCGCCCTACCCGCGACTGGTTCAAATTTTCCAAAATATGACCAAATTGATTTCTTCAAAATAGCCCCCGAGACCCCCCCCAATTCAGCCGTCTCCGCTCTGTGGGATCTTCTAACATCCAAAGGCATCAATATTCAGAAGATAAAGCAGATCCGATGAGTTTTTATTTTTCGCCCTACCCGCGACTGGTTCAAATTTTCCAAAATATGACCAAATTGATTTCTTCAAAATAGCCCCCGAGACCCCCCCCAATTCAGCCGTCTCCGCTCTGTGGGATCTTCTAACATCCAAAGGCATCAATATTCAGAAGATAAAGCAGATCCGATGAGTTTTTATTTTTCGCCCTACCCGCGACTGGTTCAAATTTTCCAAAATATGACCAAATTGATTTCTTCAAAATAGCCCCCGAGACCCCCCCCAATTCAGCCGTCTCCGCTCTGTGGGATCTTCTAACATCCAAAGGCATCAATATTCAGAAGATAAAGCAGATCCGATGAGTTTTTATTTTTCGCCCTACCCGCGACTGGTTCAAATTTTCCAAAATATGACCAAATTGATTTCTTCAAAATAGCCCCCGAGACCCCCCCCAATTCAGCCGTCTCCGCTCTGTGGGATCTTCTAACATCCAAAGGCATCAATATTCAGAAGATAAAGCAGATCCGATGAGTTTTTATTTTTCGCCCTACCCGCGACTGGTTCAAATTTTCCAAAATATGACCAAATTGATTTCTTCAAAATAGCCCCCGAGACCCCCCCCAATTCAGCCGTCTCCGCTCTGTGGGATCTTCTAACATCCAAAGGCATCAATATTCAGAAGATAAAGCAGATCCGATGAGTTTTTATTTTTCGCCCTACCCGCGACTGGTTCAAATTTTCCAAAATATGACCAAATTGATTTCTTCAAAATAGCCCCCGAGACCCCCCCCAATTCAGCCGTCTCCGCTCTGTGGGATCTTCTAACATCCAAAGGCATCAATATTCAGAAGATAAAGCAGATCCGATGAGTTTTTATTTTTCGCCCTACCCGCGACTGGTTCAAATTTTCCAAAATATGACCAAATTGATTTCTTCAAAATAGCCCCCGAGACCCCCCCCAATTCAGCCGTCTCCGCTCTGTGGGATCTTCTAACATCCAAAGGCATCAATATTCAGAAGATAAAGCAGATCCGATGAGTTTTTATTTTTCGCCCTACCCGCGACTGGTTCAAATTTTCCAAAATATGACCAAATTGATTTCTTCAAAATAGCCCCCGAGACCCCCCCCAATTCAGCCGTCTCCGCTCTGTGGGATCTTCTAACATCCAAAGGCATCAATATTCAGAAGATAAAGCAGATCCGATGAGTTTTTATTTTTCGCCCTACCCGCGACTGGTTCAAATTTTCCAAAATATGACCAAATTGATTTCTTCAAAATAGCCCCCGAGACCCCCCCCAATTCAGCCGTCTCCGCTCTGTGGGATCTTCTAACATCCAAAGGCATCAATATTCAGAAGATAAAGCAGATCCGATGAGTTTTTATTTTTCGCCCTACCCGCGACTGGTTCAAATTTTCCAAAATATGACCAAATTGATTTCTTCAAAATAGCCCCCGAGACCCCCCCCAATTCAGCCGTCTCCGCTCTGTGGGATCTTCTAACATCCAAAGGCATCAATATTCAGAAGATAAAGCAGATCCGATGAGTTTTTATTTTTCGCCCTACCCGCGACTGGTTCAAATTTTCCAAAATATGACCAAATTGATTTCTTCAAAATAGCCCCCGAGACCCCCCCCAATTCAGCCGTCTCCGCTCTGTGGGATCTTCTAACATCCAAAGGCATCAATATTCAGAAGATAAAGCAGATCCGATGAGTTTTTATTTTTCGCCCTACCCGCGACTGGTTCAAATTTTCCAAAATATGACCAAATTGATTTCTTCAAAATAGCCCCCGAGACCCCCCCCAATTCAGCCGTCTCCGCTCTGTGGGATCTTCTAACATCCAAAGGCATCAATATTCAGAAGATAAAGCAGATCCGATGAGTTTTTATTTTTCGCCCTACCCGCGACTGGTTCAAATTTTCCAAAATATGACCAAATTGATTTCTTCAAAATAGCCCCCGAGACCCCCCCCAATTCAGCCGTCTCCGCTCTGTGGGATCTTCTAACATCCAAAGGCATCAATATTCAGAAGATAAAGCAGATCCGATGAGTTTTTATTTTTCGCCCTACCCGCGACTGGTTCAAATTTTCCAAAATATGACCAAATTGATTTCTTCAAAATAGCCCCCGAGACCCCCCCCAATTCAGCCGTCTCCGCTCTGTGGGATCTTCTAACATCCAAAGGCATCAATATTCAGAAGATAAAGCAGATCCGATGAGTTTTTATTTTTCGCCCTACCCGCGACTGGTTCAAATTTTCCAAAATATGACCAAATTGATTTCTTCAAAATAGCCCCCGAGACCCCCCCCAATTCAGCCGTCTCCGCTCTGTGGGATCTTCTAACATCCAAAGGCATCAATATTCAGAAGATAAAGCAGATCCGATGAGTTTTTATTTTTCGCCCTACCCGCGACTGGTTCAAATTTTCCAAAATATGACCAAATTGATTTCTTCAAAATAGCCCCCGAGACCCCCCCCAATTCAGCCGTCTCCGCTCTGTGGGATCTTCTAACATCCAAAGGCATCAATATTCAGAAGATAAAGCAGATCCGATGAGTTTTTATTTTTCGCCCTACCCGCGACTGGTTCAAATTTTCCAAAATATGACCAAATTGATTTCTTCAAAATAGCCCCCGAGACCCCCCCCAATTCAGCCGTCTCCGCTCTGTGGGATCTTCTAACATCCAAAGGCATCAATATTCAGAAGATAAAGCAGATCCGATGAGTTTTTATTTTTCGCCCTACCCGCGACTGGTTCAAATTTTCCAAAATATGACCAAATTGATTTCTTCAAAATAGCCCCCGAGACCCCCCCCAATTCAGCCGTCTCCGCTCTGTGGGATCTTCTAACATCCAAAGGCATCAATATTCAGAAGATAAAGCAGATCCGATGAGTTTTTATTTTTCGCCCTACCCGCGACTGGTTCAAATTTTCCAAAATATGACCAAATTGATTTCTTCAAAATAGCCCCCGAGACCCCCCCCAATTCAGCCGTCTCCGCTCTGTGGGATCTTCTAACATCCAAAGGCATCAATATTCAGAAGATAAAGCAGATCCGATGAGTTTTTATTTTTCGCCCTACCCGCGACTGGTTCAAATTTTCCAAAATATGACCAAATTGATTTCTTCAAAATAGCCCCCGAGACCCCCCCCAATTCAGCCGTCTCCGCTCTGTGGGATCTTCTAACATCCAAAGGCATCAATATTCAGAAGATAAAGCAGATCCGATGAGTTTTTATTTTTCGCCCTACCCGCGACTGGTTCAAATTTTCCAAAATATGACCAAATTGATTTCTTCAAAATAGCCCCCGAGACCCCCCCCAATTCAGCCGTCTCCGCTCTGTGGGATCTTCTAACATCCAAAGGCATCAATATTCAGAAGATAAAGCAGATCCGATGAGTTTTTATTTTTCGCCCTACCCGCGACTGGTTCAAATTTTCCAAAATATGACCAAATTGATTTCTTCAAAATAGCCCCCGAGACCCCCCCCAATTCAGCCGTCTCCGCTCTGTGGGATCTTCTAACATCCAAAGGCATCAATATTCAGAAGATAAAGCAGATCCGATGAGTTTTTATTTTTCGCCCTACCCGCGACTGGTTCAAATTTTCCAAAATATGACCAAATTGATTTCTTCAAAATAGCCCCCGAGACCCCCCCCAATTCAGCCGTCTCCGCTCTGTGGGATCTTCTAACATCCAAAGGCATCAATATTCAGAAGATAAAGCAGATCCGATGAGTTTTTATTTTTCGCCCTACCCGCGACTGGTTCAAATTTTCCAAAATATGACCAAATTGATTTCTTCAAAATAGCCCCCGAGACCCCCCCCAATTCAGCCGTCTCCGCTCTGTGGGATCTTCTAACATCCAAAGGCATCAATATTCAGAAGATAAAGCAGATCCGATGAGTTTTTATTTTTCGCCCTACCCGCGACTGGTTCAAATTTTCCAAAATATGACCAAATTGATTTCTTCAAAATAGCCCCCGAGACCCCCCCCAATTCAGCCGTCTCCGCTCTGTGGGATCTTCTAACATCCAAAGGCATCAATATTCAGAAGATAAAGCAGATCCGATGAGTTTTTATTTTTCGCCCTACCCGCGACTGGTTCAAATTTTCCAAAATATGACCAAATTGATTTCTTCAAAATAGCCCCCGAGACCCCCCCCAATTCAGCCGTCTCCGCTCTGTGGGATCTTCTAACATCCAAAGGCATCAATATTCAGAAGATAAAGCAGATCCGATGAGTTTTTATTTTTCGCCCTACCCGCGACTGGTTCAAATTTTCCAAAATATGACCAAATTGATTTCTTCAAAATAGCCCCCGAGACCCCCCCCAATTCAGCCGTCTCCGCTCTGTGGGATCTTCTAACATCCAAAGGCATCAATATTCAGAAGATAAAGCAGATCCGATGAGTTTTTATTTTTCGCCCTACCCGCGACTGGTTCAAATTTTCCAAAATATGACCAAATTGATTTCTTCAAAATAGCCCCCGAGACCCCCCCCAATTCAGCCGTCTCCGCTCTGTGGGATCTTCTAACATCCAAAGGCATCAATATTCAGAAGATAAAGCAGATCCGATGAGTTTTTATTTTTCGCCCTACCCGCGACTGGTTCAAATTTTCCAAAATATGACCAAATTGATTTCTTCAAAATAGCCCCCGAGACCCCCCCCAATTCAGCCGTCTCCGCTCTGTGGGATCTTCTAACATCCAAAGGCATCAATATTCAGAAGATAAAGCAGATCCGATGAGTTTTTATTTTTCGCCCTACCCGCGACTGGTTCAAATTTTCCAAAATATGACCAAATTGATTTCTTCAAAATAGCCCCCGAGACCCCCCCCAATTCAGCCGTCTCCGCTCTGTGGGATCTTCTAACATCCAAAGGCATCAATATTCAGAAGATAAAGCAGATCCGATGAGTTTTTATTTTTCGCCCTACCCGCGACTGGTTCAAATTTTCCAAAATATGACCAAATTGATTTCTTCAAAATAGCCCCCGAGACCCCCCCCAATTCAGCCGTCTCCGCTCTGTGGGATCTTCTAACATCCAAAGGCATCAATATTCAGAAGATAAAGCAGATCCGATGAGTTTTTATTTTTCGCCCTACCCGCGACTGGTTCAAATTTTCCAAAATATGACCAAATTGATTTCTTCAAAATAGCCCCCGAGACCCCCCCCAATTCAGCCGTCTCCGCTCTGTGGGATCTTCTAACATCCAAAGGCATCAATATTCAGAAGATAAAGCAGATCCGATGAGTTTTTATTTTTCGCCCTACCCGCGACTGGTTCAAATTTTCCAAAATATGACCAAATTGATTTCTTCAAAATAGCCCCCGAGACCCCCCCCAATTCAGCCGTCTCCGCTCTGTGGGATCTTCTAACATCCAAAGGCATCAATATTCAGAAGATAAAGCAGATCCGATGAGTTTTTATTTTTCGCCCTACCCGCGACTGGTTCAAATTTTCCAAAATATGACCAAATTGATTTCTTCAAAATAGCCCCCGAGACCCCCCCCAATTCAGCCGTCTCCGCTCTGTGGGATCTTCTAACATCCAAAGGCATCAATATTCAGAAGATAAAGCAGATCCGATGAGTTTTTATTTTTCGCCCTACCCGCGACTGGTTCAAATTTTCCAAAATATGACCAAATTGATTTCTTCAAAATAGCCCCCGAGACCCCCCCCAATTCAGCCGTCTCCGCTCTGTGGGATCTTCTAACATCCAAAGGCATCAATATTCAGAAGATAAAGCAGATCCGATGAGTTTTTATTTTTCGCCCTACCCGCGACTGGTTCAAATTTTCCAAAATATGACCAAATTGATTTCTTCAAAATAGCCCCCGAGACCCCCCCCAATTCAGCCGTCTCCGCTCTGTGGGATCTTCTAACATCCAAAGGCATCAATATTCAGAAGATAAAGCAGATCCGATGAGTTTTTATTTTTCGCCCTACCCGCGACTGGTTCAAATTTTCCAAAATATGACCAAATTGATTTCTTCAAAATAGCCCCCGAGACCCCCCCCAATTCAGCCGTCTCCGCTCTGTGGGATCTTCTAACATCCAAAGGCATCAATATTCAGAAGATAAAGCAGATCCGATGAGTTTTTATTTTTCGCCCTACCCGCGACTGGTTCAAATTTTCCAAAATATGACCAAATTGATTTCTTCAAAATAGCCCCCGAGACCCCCCCCAATTCAGCCGTCTCCGCTCTGTGGGATCTTCTAACATCCAAAGGCATCAATATTCAGAAGATAAAGCAGATCCGATGAGTTTTTATTTTTCGCCCTACCCGCGACTGGTTCAAATTTTCCAAAATATGACCAAATTGATTTCTTCAAAATAGCCCCCGAGACCCCCCCCAATTCAGCCGTCTCCGCTCTGTGGGATCTTCTAACATCCAAAGGCATCAATATTCAGAAGATAAAGCAGATCCGATGAGTTTTTATTTTTCGCCCTACCCGCGACTGGTTCAAATTTTCCAAAATATGACCAAATTGATTTCTTCAAAATAGCCCCCGAGACCCCCCCCAATTCAGCCGTCTCCGCTCTGTGGGATCTTCTAACATCCAAAGGCATCAATATTCAGAAGATAAAGCAGATCCGATGAGTTTTTATTTTTCGCCCTACCCGCGACTGGTTCAAATTTTCCAAAATATGACCAAATTGATTTCTTCAAAATAGCCCCCGAGACCCCCCCCAATTCAGCCGTCTCCGCTCTGTGGGATCTTCTAACATCCAAAGGCATCAATATTCAGAAGATAAAGCAGATCCGATGAGTTTTTATTTTTCGCCCTACCCGCGACTGGTTCAAATTTTCCAAAATATGACCAAATTGATTTCTTCAAAATAGCCCCCGAGACCCCCCCCAATTCAGCCGTCTCCGCTCTGTGGGATCTTCTAACATCCAAAGGCATCAATATTCAGAAGATAAAGCAGATCCGATGAGTTTTTATTTTTCGCCCTACCCGCGACTGGTTCAAATTTTCCAAAATATGACCAAATTGATTTCTTCAAAATAGCCCCCGAGACCCCCCCCAATTCAGCCGTCTCCGCTCTGTGGGATCTTCTAACATCCAAAGGCATCAATATTCAGAAGATAAAGCAGATCCGATGAGTTTTTATTTTTCGCCCTACCCGCGACTGGTTCAAATTTTCCAAAATATGACCAAATTGATTTCTTCAAAATAGCCCCCGAGACCCCCCCCAATTCAGCCGTCTCCGCTCTGTGGGATCTTCTAACATCCAAAGGCATCAATATTCAGAAGATAAAGCAGATCCGATGAGTTTTTATTTTTCGCCCTACCCGCGACTGGTTCAAATTTTCCAAAATATGACCAAATTGATTTCTTCAAAATAGCCCCCGAGACCCCCCCCAATTCAGCCGTCTCCGCTCTGTGGGATCTTCTAACATCCAAAGGCATCAATATTCAGAAGATAAAGCAGATCCGATGAGTTTTTATTTTTCGCCCTACCCGCGACTGGTTCAAATTTTCCAAAATATGACCAAATTGATTTCTTCAAAATAGCCCCCGAGACCCCCCCCAATTCAGCCGTCTCCGCTCTGTGGGATCTTCTAACATCCAAAGGCATCAATATTCAGAAGATAAAGCAGATCCGATGAGTTTTTATTTTTCGCCCTACCCGCGACTGGTTCAAATTTTCCAAAATATGACCAAATTGATTTCTTCAAAATAGCCCCCGAGACCCCCCCCAATTCAGCCGTCTCCGCTCTGTGGGATCTTCTAACATCCAAAGGCATCAATATTCAGAAGATAAAGCAGATCCGATGAGTTTTTATTTTTCGCCCTACCCGCGACTGGTTCAAATTTTCCAAAATATGACCAAATTGATTTCTTCAAAATAGCCCCCGAGACCCCCCCCAATTCAGCCGTCTCCGCTCTGTGGGATCTTCTAACATCCAAAGGCATCAATATTCAGAAGATAAAGCAGATCCGATGAGTTTTTATTTTTCGCCCTACCCGCGACTGGTTCAAATTTTCCAAAATATGACCAAATTGATTTCTTCAAAATAGCCCCCGAGACCCCCCCCAATTCAGCCGTCTCCGCTCTGTGGGATCTTCTAACATCCAAAGGCATCAATATTCAGAAGATAAAGCAGATCCGATGAGTTTTTATTTTTCGCCCTACCCGCGACTGGTTCAAATTTTCCAAAATATGACCAAATTGATTTCTTCAAAATAGCCCCCGAGACCCCCCCCAATTCAGCCGTCTCCGCTCTGTGGGATCTTCTAACATCCAAAGGCATCAATATTCAGAAGATAAAGCAGATCCGATGAGTTTTTATTTTTCGCCCTACCCGCGACTGGTTCAAATTTTCCAAAATATGACCAAATTGATTTCTTCAAAATAGCCCCCGAGACCCCCCCCAATTCAGCCGTCTCCGCTCTGTGGGATCTTCTAACATCCAAAGGCATCAATATTCAGAAGATAAAGCAGATCCGATGAGTTTTTATTTTTCGCCCTACCCGCGACTGGTTCAAATTTTCCAAAATATGACCAAATTGATTTCTTCAAAATAGCCCCCGAGACCCCCCCCAATTCAGCCGTCTCCGCTCTGTGGGATCTTCTAACATCCAAAGGCATCAATATTCAGAAGATAAAGCAGATCCGATGAGTTTTTATTTTTCGCCCTACCCGCGACTGGTTCAAATTTTCCAAAATATGACCAAATTGATTTCTTCAAAATAGCCCCCGAGACCCCCCCCAATTCAGCCGTCTCCGCTCTGTGGGATCTTCTAACATCCAAAGGCATCAATATTCAGAAGATAAAGCAGATCCGATGAGTTTTTATTTTTCGCCCTACCCGCGACTGGTTCAAATTTTCCAAAATATGACCAAATTGATTTCTTCAAAATAGCCCCCGAGACCCCCCCCAATTCAGCCGTCTCCGCTCTGTGGGATCTTCTAACATCCAAAGGCATCAATATTCAGAAGATAAAGCAGATCCGATGAGTTTTTATTTTTCGCCCTACCCGCGACTGGTTCAAATTTTCCAAAATATGACCAAATTGATTTCTTCAAAATAGCCCCCGAGACCCCCCCCAATTCAGCCGTCTCCGCTCTGTGGGATCTTCTAACATCCAAAGGCATCAATATTCAGAAGATAAAGCAGATCCGATGAGTTTTTATTTTTCGCCCTACCCGCGACTGGTTCAAATTTTCCAAAATATGACCAAATTGATTTCTTCAAAATAGCCCCCGAGACCCCCCCCAATTCAGCCGTCTCCGCTCTGTGGGATCTTCTAACATCCAAAGGCATCAATATTCAGAAGATAAAGCAGATCCGATGAGTTTTTATTTTTCGCCCTACCCGCGACTGGTTCAAATTTTCCAAAATATGACCAAATTGATTTCTTCAAAATAGCCCCCGAGACCCCCCCCAATTCAGCCGTCTCCGCTCTGTGGGATCTTCTAACATCCAAAGGCATCAATATTCAGAAGATAAAGCAGATCCGATGAGTTTTTATTTTTCGCCCTACCCGCGACTGGTTCAAATTTTCCAAAATATGACCAAATTGATTTCTTCAAAATAGCCCCCGAGACCCCCCCCAATTCAGCCGTCTCCGCTCTGTGGGATCTTCTAACATCCAAAGGCATCAATATTCAGAAGATAAAGCAGATCCGATGAGTTTTTATTTTTCGCCCTACCCGCGACTGGTTCAAATTTTCCAAAATATGACCAAATTGATTTCTTCAAAATAGCCCCCGAGACCCCCCCCAATTCAGCCGTCTCCGCTCTGTGGGATCTTCTAACATCCAAAGGCATCAATATTCAGAAGATAAAGCAGATCCGATGAGTTTTTATTTTTCGCCCTACCCGCGACTGGTTCAAATTTTCCAAAATATGACCAAATTGATTTCTTCAAAATAGCCCCCGAGACCCCCCCCAATTCAGCCGTCTCCGCTCTGTGGGATCTTCTAACATCCAAAGGCATCAATATTCAGAAGATAAAGCAGATCCGATGAGTTTTTATTTTTCGCCCTACCCGCGACTGGTTCAAATTTTCCAAAATATGACCAAATTGATTTCTTCAAAATAGCCCCCGAGACCCCCCCCAATTCAGCCGTCTCCGCTCTGTGGGATCTTCTAACATCCAAAGGCATCAATATTCAGAAGATAAAGCAGATCCGATGAGTTTTTATTTTTCGCCCTACCCGCGACTGGTTCAAATTTTCCAAAATATGACCAAATTGATTTCTTCAAAATAGCCCCCGAGACCCCCCCCAATTCAGCCGTCTCCGCTCTGTGGGATCTTCTAACATCCAAAGGCATCAATATTCAGAAGATAAAGCAGATCCGATGAGTTTTTATTTTTCGCCCTACCCGCGACTGGTTCAAATTTTCCAAAATATGACCAAATTGATTTCTTCAAAATAGCCCCCGAGACCCCCCCCAATTCAGCCGTCTCCGCTCTGTGGGATCTTCTAACATCCAAAGGCATCAATATTCAGAAGATAAAGCAGATCCGATGAGTTTTTATTTTTCGCCCTACCCGCGACTGGTTCAAATTTTCCAAAATATGACCAAATTGATTTCTTCAAAATAGCCCCCGAGACCCCCCCCAATTCAGCCGTCTCCGCTCTGTGGGATCTTCTAACATCCAAAGGCATCAATATTCAGAAGATAAAGCAGATCCGATGAGTTTTTATTTTTCGCCCTACCCGCGACTGGTTCAAATTTTCCAAAATATGACCAAATTGATTTCTTCAAAATAGCCCCCGAGACCCCCCCCAATTCAGCCGTCTCCGCTCTGTGGGATCTTCTAACATCCAAAGGCATCAATATTCAGAAGATAAAGCAGATCCGATGAGTTTTTATTTTTCGCCCTACCCGCGACTGGTTCAAATTTTCCAAAATATGACCAAATTGATTTTTCAAAATAGCCCCCGAGACCCCCCCCAATTCAGCCGTCTCCGCTCTGTGGGATCTTCTAACATCCAAAGGCATCAATATTCAGAAGATAAAGCAGATCCGATGAGTTTTTATTTTTCGCCCTACCCGCGACTGGTTCAAATTTTCCAAAATATGACCAAATTGATTTCTTCAAAATAGCCCCCGAGACCCCCCCCAATTCAGCCGTCTCCGCTCTGTGGGATCTTCTAACATCCAAAGGCATCAATATTCAGAAGATAAAGCAGATCCGATGAGTTTTTATTTTTCGCCCTACCCGCGACTGGTTCAAATTTTCCAAAATATGACCAAATTGATTTCTTCAAAATAGCCCCCGAGACCCCCCCCAATTCAGCCGTCTCCGCTCTGTGGGATCTTCTAACATCCAAAGGCATCAATATTCAGAAGATAAAGCAGATCCGATGAGTTTTTATTTTTCGCCCTACCCGCGACTGGTTCAAATTTTCCAAAATATGACCAAATTGATTTCTTCAAAATAGCCCCCGAGACCCCCCCCAATTCAGCCGTCTCCGCTCTGTGGGATCTTCTAACATCCAAAGGCATCAATATTCAGAAGATAAAGCAGATCCGATGAGTTTTTATTTTTCGCCCTACCCGCGACTGGTTCAAATTTTCCAAAATATGACCAAATTGATTTCTTCAAAATAGCCCCCGAGACCCCCCCCAATTCAGCCGTCTCCGCTCTGTGGGATCTTCTAACATCCAAAGGCATCAATATTCAGAAGATAAAGCAGATCCGATGAGTTTTTATTTTTCGCCCTACCCGCGACTGGTTCAAATTTTCCAAAATATGACCAAATTGATTTCTTCAAAATAGCCCCCGAGACCCCCCCCAATTCAGCCGTCTCCGCTCTGTGGGATCTTCTAACATCCAAAGGCATCAATATTCAGAAGATAAAGCAGATCCGATGAGTTTTTATTTTTCGCCCTACCCGCGACTGGTTCAAATTTTCCAAAATATGACCAAATTGATTTCTTCAAAATAGCCCCCGAGACCCCCCCCAATTCAGCCGTCTCCGCTCTGTGGGATCTTCTAACATCCAAAGGCATCAATATTCAGAAGATAAAGCAGATCCGATGAGTTTTTATTTTTCGCCCTACCCGCGACTGGTTCAAATTTTCCAAAATATGACCAAATTGATTTCTTCAAAATAGCCCCCGAGACCCCCCCCAATTCAGCCGTCTCCGCTCTGTGGGATCTTCTAACATCCAAAGGCATCAATATTCAGAAGATAAAGCAGATCCGATGAGTTTTTATTTTTCGCCCTACCCGCGACTGGTTCAAATTTTCCAAAATATGACCAAATTGATTTCTTCAAAATAGCCCCCGAGACCCCCCCCAATTCAGCCGTCTCCGCTCTGTGGGATCTTCTAACATCCAAAGGCATCAATATTCAGAAGATAAAGCAGATCCGATGAGTTTTTATTTTTCGCCCTACCCGCGACTGGTTCAAATTTTCCAAAATATGACCAAATTGATTTCTTCAAAATAGCCCCCGAGACCCCCCCCAATTCAGCCGTCTCCGCTCTGTGGGATCTTCTAACATCCAAAGGCATCAATATTCAGAAGATAAAGCAGATCCGATGAGTTTTTATTTTTCGCCCTACCCGCGACTGGTTCAAATTTTCCAAAATATGACCAAATTGATTTCTTCAAAATAGCCCCCGAGACCCCCCCA